>NW_015505182.1:4198388-4199302 GCF_001515645.1 Sinocyclocheilus grahami
CCAAATTCCTCAGAGTTTAGACTTAGACTCAAAAACTTTTACTAAAACCTCTGAAAGTGGTTCTATGATTGACAAAAGCACCAGAAGCACAGCCTGCCCTGTATTTCCGCATACACCATCAGTCTCTCAGGATGAGGTGCTTGGCCTCTCACTTAAGTCAACCCAAACTAAGTGGGAATATGTTTTATCTGCTTCACCGAACTCAGCACTGGATCTGTCTGTGGTATGCTCCAATTGTAGGCTTCAAAATGGACGAAACACATGGACAATACATAAAGGCAATGGAAACAACATCACACATTCAAAGTATGAGGACTACAATGGCAAGATTGTGTGCCCAAATCAAACAGTCAAAGTCATTGTGTCGCCCACAGAGACTGGTCTTCCCCCTTTATGTGACAAACGAAAAGGTTTCTCATGGGACTACATGATAAACTCACCCATGAAACCAGACAGGATCCATGATACTGTGCCACAGGACAGCTCTAGGAGACTGTCCACAGCTCACTCTCCTTGTAGTGAACAACAGAGACAGATCTTAAATAACAAAAATGTATATTTCAAAAGGGACCGGTCACAAAACATGCATGGAGAAACAGCATCTGGCTTATTTTCTGCCCTGAAAATACTCCAAATTTAACACATGCTAAATCACATTAGTTTTTGTGATTGCAGATATTTATTTATTTTGGCAAGTTATATTCATCTTTAGTCCTAATATTGATTATTATAAATGAATATACATTGTTAGAATATACAAACGTTAAATTAATTTAAACTGAAATCTATAGCTGCCAATTCAAGGTACTAAAATGCAATAATTATATCATTCATTAATAACAGAAATATAATATAAACAACATTGGTAAATTATGTGTGTATACTGTATATATATATATATATATATATATATA
>NW_015505182.1:4202548-4204973 GCF_001515645.1 Sinocyclocheilus grahami
TATATATATATATATATGTCAAGTTTTTTTTACTAAGCATATTTAATGAGGTAATGCACCTTTCCACTGAAAATATGGTGAAAATGACAACTTTATAAATGCAGTTATTTATTCAAATAGTAGAAAAGTGTTCAAGGAAGTAAATACAAACTATTTCAACCTGAGTATAAGAGCAAAGTAAATACAGTGTATCTAAAAGGAGCTAAAAATGTATGTATATAAATGTGAATCATAACAAAAAGCTCCATCCCCTAAGACACAAAATCCATTATCAATGATATAAACAAAAAAGGCGACACTTTCTAACAATTAAAAAAAAAAATGCACTGAAGGACAGAATACTGAACTAAATACACATTTGTATAATACACACATAAAAAGAACCACATACATATCCGGGATTGCTGCATGCTCTGTACATCATTCAGCATGCAGATAAACCTCTGAATTTCAGGACCATGTGACATTATGTCCACTTCATGGGTCACCTGAAGTGCTGGTGTGGACATTAATATAGTCAGTTTTTAGAGGGAAAAGACATCATGCCTGTTTTAACAAAATATGAATAAATGAAAACATATTGTACAGGAGTCCTGAGTAATTATCTTGAGATAAACAGCAATAGTAATGAAGTTTTCACTAACAGTCAGAAGTAAAATTTTGTGCTTTTAAAATTGGTGCCTTTTATAGACCATAAAGCCATTTTTGGTTTATCACACAAATTAAATATCACATTTTTATTTTTCTCTGTTACTTTATGAAACAGCAGAACATTTTGAAATATGATTGTGTATTTCCATTCATGTCACAGGAAAGAAAAAAAAACAACAACTGAAAATAACTCCAATTAAATAAACACTATGCCAAATGGTGAAATTTGATTAACTGGCACCAAAACCCTTCATAGTCAATGTCCATAGTGTATTTCAAATACATCTTCATCAGACGTAAACAAAGTGTGAAATACAGTGGAAAATGAACATTTTGTCCAGTACCAGAAACAATACATAAACAACACAGTGAAATCCTTTGGAATTCAGCTTTCTACCATTGTCTGTAAACGCAGAGCATCGTATCGCTGAGGTACTGAGGTCTGTAGCTGCAGTTTTACACTGAATTTTTTTCCCTAGATGAGAGCCAGTGAACATTCTTGTACACAATGGTTGTATACAATGTCCATGCAAAGTTAGGTCATTTTGAAAAGTCAATCTGGTGCTGTTAATTTTTGCATTTGCCACAAAAATGAAAATATTTGGCTGGTCAGTTTTTTCCCCCACCATTTGAACCAGCAGGAATGAGTACAGCTGAAGTAGGTCAATATGTTGGACCTCTGACCATCAATGTCACACATAATAAATATCCATGTATCTTGAGTGAAGTCTGTGGTTTGACTCTGAAATGTAGAGAACCTGCGTTTTCCTCCTTTGCCCTCTAGTGGATCCAGCTACTATTTTGCCTGTTTGAGTCTCTCAATGTGATGGCAAAGTTTAAGAGCAGGACCCAGTTTCAGCCCCATGTACTTCATGATCATGTCACTCCGTAAAAGCATCAAGGCCTTGCCATCAATCTCCTGTGGAAAAGCAAAACAATCAATCTGTTAAAAAATCTACTCGTAAATCTTGTTCTGAAAAAGTGCAAAAAAACACGAGAAATCCAGAAAATCGTATCTCACGTGTTTCCTGAATAGCTCTGCATGTGGGCCCAGTGCTTGTGGATCAGCATCACGCACAAATTGCATCACTTCCTCTATACTCCAGGATGATGGACTTTTACTAGACGTTTTGGTCGGATCCTTCTCTGTTGCTCGATGATCAGGCCCAGTGGTTGAGCTAGCAGCTAGAAAACGACCAAAAAAAACAATGTAGTTATGGCTAATAAATTTGGAAACTACAAAAAGGTTTTTCTTTACACATTCAGATGAATTTATTATAATTTGTAATATATACGCATTACAAAATGCATGGCTCTGTTCAAAGAAGCATTCAAACATACTTACTTCTGCAATATCTAGTATGTATACTGTGCACAGCATGTTCATTTTTGTGTATATGCATAGAGAATAACAGGATGATCAGGTCACTTTTTTTCACTCATAAAATGAATTTTTCCAGACAAAATTTAAATAAAAAGGAATAAACGGGGAAAAAAATTACTTTTTTTAGTATTTAATATAATAGTAATATAAAAAATGAATAATCTAAATAAAATCTAAATATATTGAGGTAGGTAGTAGTAGTCATTCTTACTAATGTAGAAAGTTCGTCTTTTTCAGACAAAATTCAAGTAAAAAAAATGGAAAAGTTAAGATGATACCTACAGTTGCACTCACTAAAATTATTGTAAAATATTATATATATATATATATATATATATATATATATATATATATACAGTGGGGAAAAAAGTATTTAGTCAGCCACCAATT
>NW_015505182.1:4207943-4269931 GCF_001515645.1 Sinocyclocheilus grahami
TGAGGAAAAAAAATTAACTTAAATGAGTTTAGCAAGTGGCTGCAATATAACAAAGAGTGAAAAATTTAAGGGGGTCTGAATACTTTCCGTACCCACTGTGTGTGTGTGTGTGTGTGTGTGTGTGTATATATATATATATATATATGATAATAGTGTGCTATATAAATTTACATTATTTTTATTATGTATTTTTTCAATATTTAAATATGCATTTTTATTTGTGGGAGGCAGTATTCATTCAACACATTATTCAGAACATTTTCATTTTGTGCACAATACATGTACCACATATTGCAGAAACAATAAGAATAGTATGATAGCATCAACTAGAGCCCACAACTGAAAGTAGTAGATGCTATATGTGGCTTTATAATCACAAAGTAATTAAATCTATGTTCATCCTTTTTTCTGCCCGCCTCAACTGACGTATGTATTTTTTTGGGAAACTGAACATGAGCTTTCCTGAATGGGAGTGCTGGTCTAGGATCAGTCCCTACTTGACAGTTCTTGACTCTGTCTCTCTAAAATGGAAAATAAAACTGAACCCCAAACATTACTCCCACTCCGAGATGCTATTTAAATAAATATGACCCCCTGAGCCACTAACATGCTTTAATCCATATCAAAGCCTATTGTGTCACTTGACATTTGATTAGAGAAAATACATCTGGTCCTCATACAAGCACTCTGTGCGGAACTGATATGGGTGTTTATCCCACGATAGAAATAGATCTCAGTCTCCGAAGAGCAGCACTGATCATGCAAGCCAAACTGCTAGACCCAAAGCATTCTGAAGAAGGTGAACAATAAAACTGCTCTGCTTTCAGGGCTCAAACACAAGCGTAATGTCTACAAGCACAGACACTAAAAGCTCACTGACTTTCAATAAGATTCCATAAATGAGTCACTTTATTATTACTAAATCCTTAAAAATACACTGTACTTCAGCTTATAGGGTGATCACTTATTCAAAGTTTAATGACATTTCTAATGGCACATGAAATATCGATATAAGGTTTAACAGAGCTGTAAAAATCGATGAATTGCTTCCGAAATAAAATAAAGTGTTACTAATAAATCTGAGTGTACAAGGTCTATTTAAAATAAATAAAATTAAGTCTAGTCAACTTTATCATTAATAAATCAACAAAAAACACAATGCTTCAGCTTATATACAGGTCAGTAGTTTAAAACTTCATGACATTCCAGTAACACTGTACAATAAGATTTCATTTCTCAACTTTAGTTAACTACATTAGTTAACTTGAACTTAATATTTTTAATGACAGCTATTACAAAGTGTTAGCTATGAATCTGAGTGATGATTTAAGTCTGGTCATCTACAAAGGGGACAAGTAATCTTACATGTTATTAATAGTGTGTGTGTGAAGGGGTCTAAACAAAGCATTCTTACATAGCCTACCTTCCACTCGTCTGTGTGTGCGTGCAGGTCCCAGCTCAGAGGGGTTAGAGGAGAGTCGGCGGAGGGGTGGGGGGTGAGGGGGGTAGTGCGGGCTGCTTCCGGCCAGGGTGTGATACTCAGACGTGCTCCTTAGTGCGGGGGGTCGGGGGGCAACAGAATTGGAGGCCGAGTCTATTGACTCTTCTGTGAACTGCTGGTCTGTGGTGGCACCATTTTCAACATGGGCGATGGTTTCTGTTACAAAGAAGCATGAAGTGAAATGTTTTAGTTTATACTTAAGGTATATACACATTAGGGATGTGCATCTCCGTAACAGAGGCCGATGCGATACGCATCTCGATGCACAGCCAACGATACGATACATTAAAGATACATATGTGACCCTGGACCACAAAACCAGTCTTTCCATTAAAGTATGGTTTGTTAGGATAGGACAATATTTGGCTGAAATACAACTATTTGAAAATCTGGAATCTGAGGGTGCAAAAAAATCTAAATACTGAGAAAATCGCCTTTAAAGCTGTCTAAATGAAGTTCTTAGCAATGCATATTATTACTAATCAAAAATTAAGTTTTGATATATTTACAGTAGAAAATTTACAAAATATCTTTATGAAACATGATCTTTACTTAATATCCTAATGATTTTTGGCATAAAAGAAAAATCAATAATTTTGACCCATACAATGTATTTTTGGCTATTACTACAAATATACTCCAGCGACTAAAGACTGGTTTTGTGGTCCAGGGTCACATATGAAGCGGCTACCGATGCGATACGATTCACCCCTATTACGATGCAGTGCGATCCAATTTCTATTCGATTCAACACAGTGCGATTCAAAAAGCAATACGATGCAATGGAAACAAATATGATGCTATGCAATTTAATATGGTACAGATAGTTAGCTCTTATTTCTTTGGTTCAGACAGACAGCAAATCATAAATTAACTTAAGTGCCATCTGATTTTTAATCGCCTCGGTCTCCATAGTGTTGTGATATGTTGTCATATTCACGTAGTAGCAGTGGTGATGAGAATGCATTCGAGATAAAGTTTAGGAGAAATCAATCTACATATAAAATATTGGACAAATTATTAGTCACTTTGTAAATAATAAAAGTATAGTGCATTCACTAAAAATTATAAATAAATATGTTTTTACTGATGCAAATATTTTAGAAACGATGCATCACGATACAAATGCCAACTTGCATCCGATGCACACTTTTTTATATCGATGTATCGCATCGTTAACTTTTATGCCGATGCAAATTGGTGAATCTTACCATTCCTCATACACATACCATTTAAAAGTTTGGGTCCAGTAATATTTTTAAAATGTTCAAAATACATCATCAAAAGGATCAAAAATACAGTACAAATATTCTGAAATATTATTAGAATTTAAAACAACTCTTTTATATTTTAAAATGTAATTTATTCCTATGCTGCAAAGCTGGATTTTCATTACTCCAGTCTTCGGTGCCACATGATCCTTCAGAAATCATTCTAATATGCCGATTTGCTCAAGAAACATTTCTTATTATCAATGTTGAAAACAGTTGTGCTGCTTAATATTTTATATATTTTTGCTTAATACTACTTTATATTTATGGAAGCCATGATACATTTTTATTAGGATTCTTTGATGAATAGAAAGATCAAAAGAATAGCTTTTATTTGAAAAATAAATATTTTGCAACAATGTCAAAATCTTGTCACGGTCACTTTTGATCAATTTAATATTGTGTAAAATAGTAATAATAAAAGAAAGACTAGTTGTGTGTATAAAAAATAAAATACAGGTTTACAGAAGGTTTTACTTACATGCTAGAGGCTAAAAGTTTACACACCTACAGTATTTTACACATAAACCCACTAAAATAAATGCAGGAGAGTATTCCTGTGTTCTGAATGAATATAAATCTGATGTATCAATTAGTAACATGTCTCACTTTATAATTGGCTTCCAATACACATGTGCAAACACTACTACAAATCATTTTGTAATGCTTTTAACACAATTTTTTGTTTCTTCAATTTGTGGCAATGAGCTTGATCTATGAAACATTTAATGAGAGTTAAAAACACAACACCTATGTCTGGCAAATTATAACAGCAGTAGAAAAATAACCCAAATTGGCAGGCCATTCACAACTTCATAAAACTCAGACACTTAATTAGTTACAATGTAGACAATTTAATTAGGGGTCTGTCTGCAGTAAGAGTTTTCTTATGTGCAGTTAATGAGAGAATGAACAGAGGCGTCTAACTCCACCTAAAGAAAACCCCGTCCTCCTTTCACCTTCAGTGCGACCAATCAGAACTGGCTTGGTTCTGCTGCAGTTATTGTGGCATAAAACACTTGATCGCTATCATTCACTCTCAGACACTAGCAAGCGAAATCAGTCAGCGCAACTGAACAAATCGTACCGTCTGAGGGCAGAGCTTCTGTTCTCTGTAGTTTTGGTGACAGGGCAGCGGTGTAGGCCGCTGAATCTCTGTTGAAACGTCTCGTACCTCGTGCTACAGACAAAGCTTCTGACGTCTCCTCTTTCACTGCAACAGAAGAAAAGAGCAGATATAGATCACTTCTGAAATCAATTATTTTGACAATTTCAATTCAAACTAAAATGTAAACATATTCATCTTAAACTGCTGGTCATACATCAAGACCTACAGAACGCAGTTGAATTCCCATAGCATCTGAACTTTAAAGGGGACTTGGATCTCTTTTTGGTCCACTTTTTATTCATACTACTATTTTTAATGAATGAAACAATTTAATCTATTACTGAATTATTATTTATTTATTTATTACTATTGTATTATAAGAATAATAACATTTGAATTATTACTATTATTGTGTAACATTTTTTGCCACGTTATGATTTTAAGTATGCAGCTCTAACAAAGCATATATAACTTATATACTATTGTAGTATTTATTTATATTTAACATTTTTAATTTCAGTAATTTTAGGATTTAAAATTTCATTTAGTTGCAAATTTAAATTTATTGTAAATGTTTTATTTTTAATTACTGCAAATGTCAATAACAACATTGACACAAACACGCACATATACCTGATTTACTCCTTTCATACGGCTTGTGTGTGTTAGTAGTTAGCGGACTGAATGGCTGGCTGCTGAACAGGTTATCACAATGCAGGTGGTGACAAAGAGTTTCTAGAAAGCGCAGAACGAACGATGCACTGGAGGCAGTGGGGAGCTTGACATAGTGGATTCCTCCTTCTGAGCGAACTGCATGAAAGTAGAATTTGTGCAAAATTAAACACATATTTGCATTACTCCTTAACATCACATGGAATGCATACAACTGGGAATGCATGTATAATCTAGTATGCTTTTCATACGGCATTTAAAAAAACATAATCCCAACCGTTGAAATACTTATATTGTGTGTGTGTGGGGGGGGGGGGGGGGGGGTTTGGCACTAAATGGGTGCCGATTAAGGGGCCATGGCGTCACGGCAGATGGCCCCACAGTCCTAGCGTGGGCCCCACCCCCTGCACACACACAAATATAGACACACATATGCACACTTCCCCTGGGGACACCCCAATCAAATGCTCCAAACCAGGTTACACACAGATGTCATCCTTTATTACTCGCAGTCTGATGACATCAGCTGTGCACACACACACACTTCTCTTTAAACATACACACACCCTTCTCTTTTCAGGTCAACCACACACCCATGCTCTCAATTCTCCCTTTATTGTAAAGCACACACAGGCTGAAAGCCTTAAAATAACATTCAACTACACCAATTCAAATGGAGCTCCAGTCTTACAGCAATACGCCATTCAGCTCTCAAAACACTTTAGATTATGGATCATTCTTCCTTAAGGAGCACTTTTGACTCCCTGACGTTTTGAAAAATGAACTTCTTCAAACAATGATTCATATTTGTTAAAACATGCATCCCATGTCATGGCCTTGATCAACCTTAAAGTAGATTAATGTGTGATGAGGATTTTTTTTATACTGTGAGTGCTGGCAATTGCAGTTTTCAGAAAACCTAAAAGTAAACTTAACTAGGAAAAAATTTACTCTAAATTAAAAATCATATTTTGAATTTATTTCTTCTTTTATCTTAACTATATATACACACAGTCAAACCTAAATTTATTCAGACATTTTCAACATTTTTCACATGATCACAGTTTATTCGCTATAGTTTAGAAAACGGTAATAAAATATGACAAGAACTCAAGAGTTAAATTGTGTCAGAACAAATTCATCTTGATTATGCCATCCTTCTGTTAGATTAACAGCTATATGCACTTTTTTTTAGCATAAACATTAAAATTAACATGAAGCCCTAATAATAATACTAATAATAAATCACTTATATATATATATATATATATATACACACACAATGTGATTTCCGTTTGTGATTATGTGATCTTCGGTTAGGAGATCTTGTGATGCAAGTTGGGGTTGATTTTGAGTTCACATACAAACATAAATAGAATAGGCTAATTAAATTAGTCTATTTTAATGTAAGACAACATATTTTTCGTCAGTGATAGAAATATGATTTAAGATGGTAGTGTAAGCAAGTTTAGTTTGAAAACATTTAATAGTTAATAAGACACAATTAGACAATATTTGAATAAAATAATAATAATAATAATAATAAATATTTATTTGCAACAACTGACGGAGTACTGAATGCTGCACGCACACGCAGTGTTGGCAAGGTAACATTTGGTCAGTCATTCCCACTAGGAAAAAAAATATATATCAAAAATGATATCTGGTGTCTGAATAATTTTTGGTTTGACTGTGTGTGTGTGTGTGTCTATACATATACAGTATATTAGGGATGTAACGGTATAAAAATTTCATATCACGATTATAGTGACCAAAGTTATCCCGATTATCAATACTATCACGGTTTTGTGAAATTTAGATGAAAATGTTCAAAAAGAACTGATACACACACTGAAAACATTTCAATAAGTTTTATATTTGAAAATCAACAAACAAGAAATACAATTAACAGCTATATGCACTTTTTTTTAGCATAAACATTAAATTAAAATTAACATGAAGCCCTAATAATAATACTAATAATAAATCACTTATATATATATATATATATATATACACACACAATGTGATTTCCGTTTGTGATTATGTGATCTTCGGTTAGGAGATCTTGTGATGCAAGTTGGGGTTGATTTTGAGTTCACATACAAACATAAATAGAATAGGCTAATTAAATTAGTCTATAAGTGAGATAACGAAATATTTTTTGTCCAATTATTTGCCCTGTTAGTTTTGGTATTGAGGTAAAAGTTACCTTGCATTCGCTATAACAGTGGGTGGTGGTCACGAAGATGACTGAGCAAATTTGATGCGTTTCCCCCTTTTGCAGCGACTTTCTTCTTGCAAGATCGGCAGACAGGGTGACCGTCCTCGATTAAATTGCCTTCAGGACTCTTGTAAAAGCCAAAATACGACCAGACCACCGATTTGGTCCTCATAGATGGCTGAAAAATCTCCAGAGCGCTGTCACTGCCTTCCACCATTTCGTCTCGTGCAAAAAAAACAAAAAAACAACAACACTGCATGCTGCTTCTGCGTCAGACTGATGCTGGCTGGACAGGATTTACCGCGAGTTTTCAAAATCGCGATAATCAAATACGGTTTTGATGATAATTAAATTTTAAACGATAATACTAACCGTCAGCGCATTTTATCGTGATTTATCGTGAAACCGGTAATCGTTCCAGCCCTTACGGTATGGAAAGGGATATAGATATAGAATCTATGCCACGAAGAATTAAGGCAGTTCTGAAGGCAAAAGGGGGTCCAACCCGGTACTAGCAAGGTATACCTAATAAAGTGGCCAGTGAGTGTATATATGTATATATATATATATATATATATATATATATATTTTATTTTAAAGCATTCTTTATTCCTGGCAAAAATGTTCTCCTAATCAAAGAATCACTCTTAAAATCAAACCCAGATCACAATCTAAAGTAGATCAAACTCTGAAGCAGGTCCAAACTAACCTCTGATGATTTCCCCTCCATCAGACTGAGACTGCAGGAAGCTGAACAGAGCTTTGGGCTGAAATGCACAGTCCACGCAGGCTTGGACCGCATGCTGGAGGACCGTGTTCACGGGACCCGGTCCGAAATGATCTGGCAGCTGCAATAACAGTTTACGGTCCAGGCGTGGCCCTGGGTTTCCATGTTTATTCACATACACACAAACTACAAGAGGAGGGAGTGGATAGTCAGGTGAAGCATACAACACTACAAAGCCATCAGAATATTGAGGAGTACATGGCCCATGTATGGCAGAAAATAAAGGCAGGAAGATAAAAGCCTACCTGTGGACACAACTCCTGATTCTCTTGTTGTCTGCAGACTAGACAGTCTCCCATCTGACACTGAGGACGACAACGTGGGGCTTGAAAGTGAATGAGGAACCTTTTGTTTCCTCTGTAATTGTGGAAGACAGAGAGCGAGAGATAAAACACCAATACTCACTCTCACAAAACAACCCCAGTATTGTATGCCCACCTTCTCAAAACTATGGTAGAAGACTACAAATGCCTTATCTTGATTGCGATTCACAAACGAGGTGAATACAGCATGTTTAATGTACCATTCATGGGGAAGAAGTATAATAGAAGTGTTAATGTTTAATATGAATAATTGCTCATGACATAAGGGCCAAAATCAAACAAAAGCTGCATAATGATCAGTTCCAGAGGCAATTTCCCCCCCTCTTTATTTCTTTATACCATAAAGAAAATCCCATTATGTTGGCAAAAAATTATATCAAATTCAATCAAAAACGTAAAAAAAAAAAAAAAGTGTCAAAATGTCTTATTTTGTGTTCCTCAGAAGAGAGAAAATCGTACAGGTTTGAAATGACATGCGTGTGAGTTCATGGCAGATATTGTAGTACTATTTACACACTATTATAGTATTTGTTAATATTTTAAGCTTTTATATGTATACTTTCAGCTTTTATTTTAATTGTAATAATTTTGTAATGTGCTTTTAAAAAAATATTTATATTTAGCTTTCATTTATTTTTCTTTTAGTAATAGTAAAGTTAATTTTACTAATTCAAATAATTGTATTTCAGTTAGTTGCAGAGGCAACATTTTCATTTAATTTGTTAATCAACCAATATTCATAGCGCGTCAAAATGTTCGAGTCCCAGCTCGCGGACCTTTCCCGATCCCGTCCCCACTCTCTCTAACTTTGCTTCCTGTCGAATTACTGTCCTACCAAATAAAGGCAAAAATGCCAAAAACAAAAAAACAATAACAACACTGGTTAATGACGACATTTTTGGGTGAACTGTCCATTGAAGACTGACTGTAAATATCACAATAAATAAATTAAAACCTTTTAACTGATCCATTCAACCACAAATATGCAGTTGTACCTTGCTGCCGGGTTTGGGTCCCCTCTTTTTATATGGTTTGGGTGTGAGCGGTGAGCTCATGGGACTCTTGGCTGCATTGGACTGCGCTTGGCCATTCGGTGACGTGCTGGCTGCAGCTGCTGCTGCCTCGGCTGCTGCTTTTAGCATGGCGATGGTCTGGCTCTTGGGTCTCCTCCCTCGTACCCCCTTGCGCACTGGCAGAGGGGGCAGGGGGTGCGGCAGGTGGTACGGGGACTGCATGGAGCGCCAAGACTGACTGGACTGGCCCAGTGCCGGAGTAAAAGTCTTTGAAAATGTGACTGAAGGTGGGGAAGAAAAAAAAAAGATATAAAGTATTATGATACTATATGATAACAAAAATGTTAAGCTAAATTAACTGTAAAAATTATATATAAATCACTTGACAAATAAAAGTTCTATAGTGTTACTGCATGTATTATGGTAGTTCCATTGAAATGCTTTTGAGCATAATGTAAATATCAAAGTATTTGAATATGCTATACTGTACTATGGTATATACAGCGGTGGCCAAAATTTAGCCATTAATTGTAATAATCCAGTGAGATTTTTGTTTGACAGCAGCCAGTGCTCCACACAGAGATCTGATCTCATCATCATCCAGTCTGTCTGGAATCACATGAAGAACAGAACAAACTGAGACAGACTAAATCCAGAAGAACTGTGACAACGTTTCCAAGATGCTTCAAGAAATTCTGTTGTCAGACTCCTTGTGTGCAAACAAAAATCTCACTTGGATTATTACAATTAATGGCAAAATTAATGTTTGGAAATATAAACTGATATTTCCTACTGACACACTACAACAAAAGATAGATTTAAAACCATTTTTAGCTGGTGAAAATACTAGTGTTCTAATCATTTTGGCCACCACTGTATTAAAGTACTAAGATTCCATTACTGCACCATAGACTCACCATTCTTTTTCTTCTTTTTTTGGAGAAGAAAGCATTTTGAACATGGGTCTGGTTTGATACTATTAAATCAACTGGTGATTCAACACTAGTTGTTACTACTACAATGTATTAGAACTTACAAGATGATTTTATTTAACCATTGTTTGTTAAGCATTATTGCCATATGTGCAATATCCACAAGTTAAATGAGATGATTTATACTGACAATAAATATGAAATGATTCAATCTTACTGCATTAATTTCACCTATCTGGGTCTTACAAAACGCCATCTCATTGGCTATCAGCACACAAACCCCCACCACTCAACACAAACAAACAGGCATTCATAATTAAATAACTAACAATAATAATAAAAAATAATTAATACATTTGGGGCGAAAAAAAAGGAAAAACGTGTGACTTGAATACATTGTAAACGAATAATAATAGTGAAAAGTCACTTTTTCAGTTTGGATCAAATTGATTCTTATGCTGAGTGGATTAAGTGAATTAAACCGAGTCGAGCCACAAACTTTGATATTTTACCCTTTGAATTTGACCACTCAAAAACTCTTCATACTGCTGAATTCTCTTACTCAGAGGCCATTTTAGATTTTGCATAACAGAAGCATCACATTACAGCCCTGAAAGCGGCTGTTTAAAAACGGGCAGTGCAAAAATTGAGTTATCTAGGGATCCATTTCAAGACGGAGTGAGGCGAGACTGTTTCAGCTGGCCATTGTGCCCCACAGGAGGCATGTGCTTTTCAGCACCCTATTGTTTTGCAGGCCTCCCCCCAATGGCTCTCTGGTCAAAGTCTTCTTTTCTGGGGCCAACAGGTAATCCTCATTAGGAAGAAAGACTAACCCCCTTACCCACCTAGATGAGTGTGTGATGGGTATATAAGAGTTATGAAAAAAGTTTGCAGCTAGAAGTGCATCTCCACAGTTTATTTCAAAATCATTTTATCATGCACAGAACGACAAACAATTTTCTATGAATATTACTGTGCTGGCAAGTTAATGTATTATTCATTTAGTTGCTGGTTCAAAATGCAGTGCCTGCTTTTTAGTCTCATTTGAAAGAGCACCTTATGGGTTTCATTTGAAGCGCCCCAAGTATTTTCAGGTAATGCATGTGTTAAAAAACGCAAATGTAATATACGGAATAAAAACATTTGTTAAAAAAAAAAAAAATGTGAAGGCAGATGTTCAAGAAACAGCTCTGCAAAAAAAATTAATAAATAAAAG
Organism: Sinocyclocheilus grahami; assembly: GCF_001515645.1. Classification (NCBI taxonomy): domain Eukaryota; kingdom Metazoa; phylum Chordata; class Actinopteri; order Cypriniformes; family Cyprinidae; genus Sinocyclocheilus; species Sinocyclocheilus grahami. The sequence goes on from NW_015505182.1 coordinate 4,218,991, forward strand.
AAAAAAGCCAATAGACAGTGCTTTGAGTTATAAGTTCATTGTAAATTCATCAAATGCATCCATGCGAGTTTGCTAATAAAAAATTTATCTGCGCACACCCTGCCTTGCAAACCAAATATTTTTAATATTCACAAATCCATTTCCCTTTCCTCTCCTTGAAAACCCACAATATCAAATATCTGCAGCTCAGCATCAACAAATCCATCAATAAAGGTGTAAAATAGCACAAGTCGATGCTTTCTGAGTATCAAACAACAATGACGTGAAATCTCCAATGCATACACCTCCTTCAGACCAATGGCACCAAATTCTCCTATTATTTCCTCTGTATAGGCCATCTCTAAGATCAGATAAACTTCTCATATTACAGGGCGGCTGACGGGCGGTCAGCAGAAGTCGGCTTTGCTAAGTACATCTGGGAACTTTCACAGAGTCCTACGTGCAGCTGCTCTCCTGGGCCTCGAGAGGGGAACGGCAAGAGAAATGAAGCTCGAGACGCATACGTTTAATGAGGAGAGGAGAAAGAGCGTGCAAGGAATGGACAAGTGTTTTCTTTCATTTAAGAGTGGCTGATTCTCATTCAAATCTAATAATGAATATAAGCAGGCACATTGGGAATCAAGCACACATATCCATAATGGGCATGCAACAGAAGCAAAGATTTTCAGAAGCTCTGTCATGGACAATGTACAAGCAAACTTTATCCAGCCTAATCGTTCCGCGTGTAAGGTGAAGCGTATTTCTAAGCAGTTTCTCACTTGCTCAATTCAGTGACCCGGTGACCCCTAGATTGACTCCCAGTACACAGACACACACCCTTCAGCTCAGTGCAGGACCTGAGGGGCGTCTGGTCACAGGAGAGGTTGCAACCGTTGTGCAACAAAGGTGTCTGGGCAAAACCAGTCTAATTACGTCATCTCTTCCACAATATCTACATTTTGCCCCACACCAGACCCGAACGCCAGGGCAATCTGTCTACGGCTGACTGCAGCGTCAACTCAGCAGGAACTAGAACCACATGTTGTGGGGGAGTAACGCTGAAAAAGAGTGTGTGTGTCTGTGTCCATGCATATGTGTGTGGTAAAAGGGGATATAGGGTTCTCTGAGCCCCAGGCAATTTAATGAAACAATGCAATCTGTTAAAGAGCCGAAGTCAAAACAGCTACATCAGTTCAGCAAAAGCTTTTAATATTTTTGTGGCTTCTGTGCAAAAAGATTAATCTGAGATTTTACTTTTACTAGTCAACAGGATTTTTCCATTCAGATGGAAATTAGTTAAAAGCTTGAAATCAGTAACTGAATTACTCTACCTGATGCATATTTATTTTCTTGCTAAAACAAATTTCTGAAGTGAATTCAGCAAAGTTTTTTTTTGTAAAATTTACAATAAATAACTTAATGACTGACCATATATAAAAATCACTAATTTTGTGGCAAGCTACGATTACAATTAATGCTATATATTTTTATGTTACTAGTATTATATTTTTGATTACTAGTAAGAGTGACTAGCATCTTAATATGCAGTGAATATGAATATGAAACAAAGTCTCAGATTTCAAATTCTGTCCATTGTATTGCAATATTCAAACAATAAATGCCGTTTTGCCGCTGTTTAATGTGGAGTGACAGATCGCTGTAGCACCTCAGATCAACAGACGCAGCAGCATGAGGCTCACGTGAACTAATCATCTCCTCCACATTAATACCAGCTTCAGCACAAAATAAACATGACTAAACATCCGAAGGTAAGTTAAAAGAAAGAGTACAACTTTACAAGCCGTATCCGGTCTCATGTAATCGCTCAATCAGTGTTTCCTCCACGCAAAGACGTAAATATAACAGCTTACAAAGTCACGTAACGTCACATTTACCTCAGAAAAACATATTTGGTGACCATAAACTCATTAGTCAGATAGAAATAAAAACTGTGGAGAGGGGCATTTTGCTAAATATACGCACCATGTAACATATTCATTGTAATTTTTACTGTTCTTCAAAGTTAAATTTATGTTTGAATAAATCTATCAAGTTTTTATGACAGCCACCATTATGTTTATATAAAAAAAACTAAAAAAATATTATTAGAAATATTATGTAATTGTAACTTTATTATTTTAAAAACTTCATTAAGTGTAATTTTAACAAATCAGTCAATTTTAACCTCCAATATTATAGTAATGTAGTACCAACTGACTCTCATGTATATTTTACAGCATTAGTTGAGAGATTTGGCATGTACTGTACCTGATATATATCCAAAATAGGGATGTAACGATATGAACATTTCTTATCACGATTATAGTGACCAAAATGATCACGGTTATCAGTATTATCACAGTATTGTTAAAATGGGCTGGAAATGTTCAAAAAGTACTGACACACAAATAATTTCACCAAGTTTTACATTTAAAATCAACAAACAACAAATAAAATGAGTTTTTGTTTGCATAACTAAAACAATAACATTACCAATGATGTCCGGATTTTAAATGACAACATGACTGACAAGAGTTTATCTAACAGCATATTCAAATATCTAATGTAAATGTTCAAATAAAGCTTTGAAAAAGTTTCATTAATGGTAAACCTCACATTTCAGCTTTTAAATAAAGAAAAGGGTCAACTCAAAATGATAATTTATTAATAAATGATTATATGTATTTATCTGCTCTATAAATAATACTAGATACCTTATTGTTTAAATGTTTAGAATCCACATAAGCTTGTTTTTCATCAAATTTACGGCAGGGCATGCTAATTCGGTCCGTTTTTTGATCTACACACCTTTCACTTTTTAAGACTAAAACAAAATATGGATTCATTGTTATTCTTAATTAAAAAGCATAACAACAATAAAACAGTAAGATACAATGACAACCTAGCTTATAAAACGTTTATTAACAAAAACGAATAAGACAAGCCATGGCATACACCACATGCTGTATTATATACTGACTAATAAATTACAGAATGTTTAGCAAACACTGAGGAATCAACTAAATAAAAAAGAGAGCCTCCATAGCATAACGTGAGGTAAACAGCAAAGACAACAAGCTTTTCAAAATGAAAAAAAAGAAAAGTAAAACTAAACTTGCTGTCGGTGACAGTGCTTGCATGTTTTTGTCCCACAAGAATACCAACATGTTCACCTTTGGTTTAAGAAGCGGTCCTTTACTTTAGCATGAAATCCATCCATCGTTTCCTCAATACTCGCGTAATTTTTGCTGCCGGCAGCTTCGCATTCCTGATGCGGCGAGTATAAACCAGGCTCTATACTCGAAGCGCCGCGCAGCTCAAACGAGTCGCGTGGTTTCGTTATGCTTTCAGTTTCGTTTGCCGTTTGATGTTTCTCACATGCAACAGAAATGCAGCACTTATGAGTTAAACAATGCGGTGGCCGCACCAGTGCGACTGCACACAAAATGTAGTCACACCGGCAGAAATTTTTTTCGCGAAATGCGCCCATTTGGTCGCACACTGGAGCTCTGTGCAGTACAGTATTTATTTATCCTCAGTTGTTCAAATCGCGGTAATCGAATATGGTTATAGTGATAATTAAAATATGAAACGGTAATACTAACCGTGGGGTATTTGATCACGATTTATCGTCAAACCGGTAATCGTTACATCCTTAATCCAAAATAATCGATATTGAATCTAATCGGTAATCGAATTGAAAGCTTGTTAATGAGAATCAAATCGTGAAATTTCTGTCAAAACCCAGCCCTACTGCATAGTGTGTATTACAATTGTTGCTGGTATCAATTTAATAATATTTAACTGAACCACGTATAAGCCATTCTGACTAGTCACTGCATACTAAAAAAGTAGTGCAAGTAGTGCATTCTAGCATGCAAAGAATAAATATTAATTGATGACCATTAAATAAATACTAATTGCTATTGGAATAAGTGCTAGTATCTAATGAACAATTACTAGTGAAAATTAAAAAGACACCAGTCACTATTTCACTACTTAATACAATACAATAAAATACAAATATAGATACTACTTGATTTAAAAGAATAAATATTAAAACAGCTTGCCACAGTCTTTCAGCTCACTGAATGGTTTTCACAAATAGACAAATAAAAGTGGAGTGTTAGTGCACTACAACACGAAGCAAATAAAAGCAACAGGAATGAAACCTTTGCAAAAAATACACTCAAATTAAACTCATGTGACCGCAATGCACAAGCCACTAAAACAAAGCAACAGACAGCAGAGACAAAAGCCTCGGAAAAACACCAGAAGAACTCACCAAAACGCCAACTTTAAACTATATCCGCGTTATACTCTAACGAATCCGGTGTAAATCTATCTCTCGGTGGAGAATGACTGTTTTTACAGCAACAGAACAACCGGAGCTCGCGCTCACTTTCGCGCCCGGTTTGAACAGCAGCGGTAGAGGCAGAAGCGCATGACAAAGCCCGTGCCGGTGGAGCCCTGATCAAGCAATATCTGATTAATATGGAGGCGGGGACGAACAGAAGAGGAGTCGGGGGGGGGAGGAGGAGGAGGAGGAGGAGGGAGATTGGGGGTCGTATTCATGTTATCAGCCAGACTGACAGTACTTAACTATAAGGCGCTGAATATAAAAATGTGATCAATATTAAAATACAATAAAAATATTTTATTACAGAATAATTTCTTTGTATCCTAAAGAAAAATCACATTTATCTTTAAGATTAAGTTTTTTTTATTTAGTCTACATGTGATGCAACATTCACAAATAATAATTACAGGTGCATCTCAATAAATTAGAATGTCGTGGAAAAGTTCATTTATTTCAGTAATTCAACTCAAATTGTGAAACTTGTGTATTAAATAAATTCAATGCACACAGACTGAAGTAGTTTAAGTCTTTGGTTCTTTTAATTGTGATGATTTTGGCTCACATTTAACAAAAACCCACCAATTCACTATCTCAACAAATTAGAATATATCAGCTAATTGACTCAAAACACCTGCAACGGTTTCCTGAGCCTTCAAAATGGTCTCTCAGTTTGGTTCACTAGGCTACACAATCATGGGGAAGACTGCTGATCTGACAGTTGTCCAAAAGACAATCATTGACACCCTTCACAAGGAGGGTAAGCCACAAAAATTCATTAAAAGTACGGCACGGCACGGTTTGCGTTTCCACTGCACTTCAGCACCGCTTTATGTATGTGCTATGTTTAGGCAAAAACTATACTGTCAAATAAAAGTAAAGAAAACTAGAATGATCTATCTAACTACAAGAAAAAGCACAAATAAATACAATAGAGTAAAGATACAAATAAAATAAACAGTGATTTTCAGTTTTTTTAGGTAGGTCTAACATTAGTTTTCAGGTACAGAAATTGAATAAAGTAATGAAATGTAAAACAGCATTGCATATTTGACTGTATAAATTAAATATTAATCTTTATTAAAGTTACAAAAGCTATTCAATCAAGAGCAGTGAGTGATTTCTTTGTTGTTGCTGTCTGATTAATATTAAGAAAGTGCTGTCACTTTAAGAGAATGCACTGATCCAGTGCACTGCTATAGTATGCTCAGCCGGCTATGTCTGCTATAGGATACTTACCAAGATGGGCATTTTGACATAATTTTTGTGTGAATTTGTCCATTTAAACACAGTACTTCAGAGAGAGCTTAATATTTGCGCGTGTTCTGAGGCGCGGGTTTACGCGCTTGGGTTGAGCGCACGCACAAATCTTCTCACTGCGCGCACGAGCTCGCGTCCTCTGGCTCTTAAATGTTTAAACTGGCAAAGCTTAAATTAGTTTAGCTTAAACACAGATATCAACGTGTGCTGATTAGGTCTCACCTGTGCGCGCGCGCTATCAGCACCCGGGTGATGACGGAATAAATGCTCATATTCCAGCATACGGCATTCGCAATTAAAAAGAGTGAATGGTTTGTCCACGTTTTTTTTCATCGCTGTTGTTGTAATGTATTGGGAAGCCAGAATGCGCATCCATCAACAGAAACATATATTAGCTGAACCCTGTTTGTAATACATGTTATATATAGCAAACCATATTACAGATGCATTGTCAGATTTGAGTTGAACCGCGTTCCTAGCACGTCCCAAACCGTGTGTGGAGAACCGTACGATTCGGTTTTTTTCCGCGAACCGTTCCACCCTTAGTTGTCAAGGCAGCCAATCAGAATTTAGCAGCCTCGTCTCTGATTGGCTGGAATTATGGCATATTGTAACACTGGGTTGTGTTGAGCAAGCGAGCCGTTGGCATTTAGAGAGCACTGAGGGCTGGCATCTAGGGAGCAAGCTAGTGAAACTTTGCATGCGCAAAAGAGAAGGTCTGCACAACTCCCAAAAAGTATTTTAAATGCAAAATTGATTTTCGTGCGCTCGAAATACTTTCTTCTTTGCGAGACAAACATTTTCTCCACAAAACTCAGTGTGCGCGTGCAAAATGCACTTTGGCGCGCTCAAAATATGATTTTTCGCACGCAGAATTGTGGCAGAGATGTAATCCCATAAATATTTGGCCGAGATACAACTATTTGAAAATCTGGAATCTAAGGGTGCAAAAAAAATACAAATAAAATAAAAATAGAAATATTGAGAAATTTGCCTTTAAAGCTGTCCAAAGTTCTTATCCATGCACATTACTAATCAAAAATTAAGTTTTGATATGGTAGGAAATTTACAAAATATCTTCATGGAACATGATCTTTACTTATAGGCACAATATGTATGCTAGAGGGTGCGTATTCAAAACAAACAAAGGCATAGTTTGATGACGCCGTGACTGAGTGTGGAATCATGGGAGTTGTCGTCTTCATCCTCACAGCCTATGCAATCCAACGGAAGAAATCATGTTCATGGATGAGCTAATGTATTAAAGATTTATTAACATCGTATTGTGAAGCAGGGTGAAATGAAGGCCATTGAACGAGCGCGACACATGGTTCGAAAGCAGCGGAGCTTTTATTATGCCACAGTCAACCGCTCAACTAATAAATTATTATTATTATTTAGATTTGGTCTACATTTTAATGCATCATTCATAAATAATAATAACAATAAAGTAATTATTATTTATGAATAATAATAACAACATTCATTAATAATAATAATATTTATGAATGTTACATTAAAATGTAGACTTTACCTTAAAAATTTAAATATTAAAAAATATATATTATTATTATTATTATTATTCATAATAATAAATTATTTATTAATTTACAAAATGTAAACCATGTATGCATGCATAAAAAAACAAGACATTTGAAAACTTTGAACAACACCGCACAATTAAAAAAATATATTATTTAGATAAATTTGCAAAATGGGGTAGTTTTATTAGTAACTGAAAAACTTTCACATTTTACAAACTCCAAACCCCTATAATCAGGAGTCTCCTGCCATTTCAAAGCTCCTCCCAGGCTTTTAGGGCTGAAGTGGGTAAAAGTTTAATGGAGATCAGATTCAGAGCACCCGGTTTGAAGCAAACGAGTACAGAGAGGCATGAATAATGCTCCTGCTGGAGGTATTTATGTGCTGTCTCACACACCCGGCGGGTATATTCTCGTAACCAGACCTTAGTCTGGTACCAGTCATAATCCCAAACCCTATTCATAATTCCAAACAAACCCTACTCAAGTCTTTGATATTTGCCATGAAATTATGCAAATGTATAGAAAAGATTATTACAAATACACAAACAGGCTACAGCCAAATTGGTTTTGTCTGCTTTGTCTCACACATTTATTCTAAATGCATTACGCCACCTTAGTGTGCGAGATGTGTGAAAAGCACCAACACTTATCAAGAATACTTGCCCTGTTGTTCTCACTTTAGGTTTGAGAACAGGACCAGAGGTGAACGCATAACTAATAAGTGTCTTCACTGCCTAGTGCTAATAAACAGCTCTAAAAATAACAAAATGAGGCATGAAGAAGATCATTTAGGCAAAGCATACCACAATATGGATTACTGTTTTAGACTAAACAAAAGCAATTTATTATTATCATTAAGAAACAATATAATTAAAATCATTGAAATATATTAAGGCATGATGGAAATGTAAAAATGATTAAATTCTTATTATTGGCACATTAGTAGGCAAATTGCTGCCTTTTAAATTAATTATTCAATCCAAAGAAAATCATAAAATGCCTATCAAAAAATTAAATAAAAAATTAAATCATTTTTGTATCAAATTTTCATCTGAAATGGGAAGGAAAAAAAGATTTGTGACAGACAATTTTGCTTTAATTCTTTCTGAAATGCTGTTACAAATGTGCTTCCTACTGTATGCAGAATAACTAGAGGCTGAATCTTAAAGCTCTTTCTTAATAGTACATGAGAAACACAAATTAAATGATTTATCGATGATCTGAATAAAAACTCTCAGAAGAAATATATTCTAACACAAACCAGCACAACTCCAGATTACAGGAAATCTAAACACTTTTCTTTTTTCTTTTTAGGAGAAATTAAGTTGAAACCATATTTTAATTAAAAAGAAAAAAAGTGTCATTTATCTGTAACTAACTGAAGATTTGAACCACATGTTTATCCTTTGTCTTGTGTCCACAGCTTGCCTTTCCATTGTCCTAAGCACCCATTACTGTTGTTCTATGCTACATTATTAATACATGCACACATGTGCACAACGTGCTCTGTGCCAGCTAGAAAAACAGAAAAAAATTAAGACATCCTTCAAACACCCACAGGAAAAAAAATGTATCACTCATTAGAAAGGTGGTACTCAATAATAATCTGTTAAAACTATGCAAGGCAAATGAAGACAAATCACACACAAAGGAAAGGATAAATGCACAGCTCCTGCTCTCATGCCTTCATTCAAAGCTCACTAAAATACCATCAGAATTTATCTGAACCATTTGCTTTTTCATGTTTCTATATAAAATGTGCCTATGGCCTTACTAAATGTAGTACTTAAATAAGTGTTGGAAAAAAGCATATATGACTGTTCGATTTATTCAAAGGAAAAATATCTACAATGTTTGGTGTAAAAATCAATTCAGAATACTTGGTGCAGTCAAAGATGAGCAATTTGAATTGAATAAAAGTTGAGTTGTATAAAGCTCTTCTAAACAATACAGCCTATAAACTAGTGCTGAGTCAATCATTACAATCATTCAAAATGAAAAGCCAACTCTGATGGTCGGGAGAAAATGTTATCCTTTTTGTGTCCTAAATTCTAAATATCAAAGACATAATTATTTCATTTTGGCCACTTATTTACTTCCACTAATAACTTCATAGAGAAATATTCCAAAATACCTTTCAAACAAACAAGCAAACAGTAGAATGCCATAATGGAGCAATTAATTGCTAATATGTACTCATAGACACTTCATACTTGAAGGCTCTGGTGTCTGACTAGAATAAATGGTAAACATCTCCCAACAATATCCTTTCTGTCTGGTCTTGTCCACTCTGGTAAAAGCAGGAAGAGAGCAGTAAACATGCCTTGAAAGTATTCAGAGGAGGAAGAACTGATAGGATACACATAACTACCATCATCCATCAAGAACTCAATTTTCATTCACTTCACATCAATTATTCTGCCAGAGCACGGGTTAAACATTTGAACAGCACCAACATACAGCGATAAACCATCACATCCTATAGATTTACAGCACATCAGGAAATGATATGTGCAGTCCTGCAAAGTAAACGTTGCTGCCAAGTAGAAATTAGGTGTCTGCAGTGTGTCTGCTTGTTAGAAAAAAGGAGAGAGATACTCATTTAAAATAAAGAGCAATAAAGTATTGAATTAATTTTTAGAGTATAGATGATGTCAGATTTAGGAATGAACTATACAAGCATGCTCTATTAATTAGGTAATTATGAATAAAATAAAACACCCGTTCAATTTGACTTAAATTAAGTCAAATTCTACCCTACGTTTAGTTAACTAAAATTCAAATCTATTTGTAAAGCATTGTAATCAAAAATTGGAGAAAAAAATTGCATGCACAATAAGGAAATTTTACAGTGAGATTTTGAAATGAAAAAAGAAACAATAAAAATGCAAAAGAGAGTGTCAATCAAAGCCACATTCCATAATATCAAGAACAATAAGCTTCTTTCCATAGATTATATAGTAGAGACAGCAGCAATGTTAGTATTTATGAAGGGAAAAGTTATTCTTAATATATTCTATAACTTTAAAATTAATTTTAAAAAATCTATTGCATATCTTACAAATTTTCTAATATATTTGACACCAATGGTTTTACTGTATATTAAAATAATTATAAGTAACACTACATAACAGTCTTTTTACTAAATATTAACTTACAATGAAATGTATAAATAATTCAATCATAAAATTTAATGATTTTACCATGGAAAACGTGTTCTCAGATTTTAAAATCATGGATATTATAAATATCAGACCTGATTTCATTTACATTATTGATTTAGCAGACACTTTTAAAAAGCAGAGAACATATTACTGTAGAGAACGCAAGTTTAGAGAGTCAACCCCTGCTGAAAAAATCAATAGAAAGCATCACAGAAATGTAATGGTTTCCACTACAAATACCATTACAAACATTACAAACAATCAACTTTTAATCATTAAAACCATTAAAAATGGTTTCCTGTAGTGTGTTTTGGGACATATTCTATTAAGATTTAGTGGTTTTAACAAGCCACCAATAGAAGGTGACCAATTACCAGTAGAGATACACAGTTTCCATTAAAACCAATACAAATCACATTATAAACAGTAAAACCATTACAAATGTTGTGATAGTGTCTATTGTTTTTTTGTTCAGCAGGATTTTTTTATAAATAAAAATAAAAGTAAAAAAGAATAGAAAAAGAATAAAGAAAGCTAGTAAGCAAGAAACTGAATTGTGGCAATTGGACCAGTCAATGTCACTGTTGTTCACTTGGACTTGAAGACACTAAATATTTGAGCACCGACTTAATTAAAGTTGATTTATGCTCATTATTGAGAAAATAAAAAAGAGATTAAAAATGATCTCTCTCTCTCTCAGGTCACCTGTTCCCAAACAAGGTTTTCGCTGTACTCACTGAGGAAAAAACTAAACTGTAGTGACCTCTAGTGGTCAGAGACTGTACTCACAGCAGTTGCCGGGAGGTTGCAGACTGTGGTTGGTCAGTTGACACCAGCCCACGGGGAAGATGTCCCTGGAGTCATACTGACACCAGTAATCGAACGCTCCTCTCCAGCCATCAAACATGATGAATATCTTTTCCCCTCTCATCTCTCTGATGGTAGCGGGACAGATGAGGTAGGGATTCTTTCGGTCCACCGCTTCCAGTTTCAAACCAGGTTTAAAGAAGTTCTGAGTAGGTTTGGGCGGCTCCTGAGGCATTCACAGGGAACAAACCATCCATACACCAATTACATTTTTTTTTAATTGTATATAACAAATTAATTTTGGTTCCTCAAAACATCAGAAAGATATATTTTCTTTTTTTAATATGCTGTTTACACTACTGGTCAAAAGTTTGGAATATTTTAAATGTTTTTGAAAGCATTAAATTGATCTAAAGTGACAGTAAAGACATTTATAATGTTTAAAAGATGCATGTTCCATTCAATCAAATTTTTTTTATTAAAAACCATTATAAATAATTGAGCACCAATAATAATTGATAACAATTGAGCACAAAATCAGCATATTACAATTATTGGTGAATGATCATGTGACACTGAAGACTAGAGTAATGACTGCTGAAAAATCAACTTTGCTAGATTGTAATAATATTAAATTGTAAATAAAATTTTACTGTTTTTTTATTAAATAAATGCAGCTTTGGTAAGCATTAGAAACTTATCTTAAAAACATTTAAAAAATATATATTAATTTAATTATTCCAAACTTCTGACTGGTAATGTATGCTAAAATGTAAATATTTGAAAAAAAAAAAAAAAGAAGAAAGTTTGTTGCAATATTTATTACTGCTTTTACTGAATTTATGTTGTGCACCAAACCAACCACTTTCCATTTATTTCAAAGCTTTATTCATGGATCTATGAAAAACCTGTTAGCAAGGTTTACAAATTGAAGCAATTACCTTTTTAAAGGCTGAAGCTGGAGCCATCTCTGCCCCACTTAATGTAGATTGTAATAATATTCAATTGTAAATAAAATGTTACTGTTTTTTTATTAAATAAATGCAGCTTTGGTAAGCATTAGAAACTTATCTTAAAAACATTTAAAAAATATATATTAATTTAATTATTCCAAACTTCTGACTGGTAATGTATGCTAAAATGTAAATATTTGAAAAAAAAAAAAAAAAAAGAAAGTTTGTTGCAATATTTATTACTGCTTTTACTGAATTTATGTTGTGCACCAAACCAACCACTTTCCATTTATTTCAAAGCTTTATTCATGGATCTATGAAAAACCTGTTAGCAAGGTTTACAAATTGAAGCAATTACCTTTTTAAAGGCTGAAGCTGGAGCCATCTCTGCCCCACTTAATGTTTTTAATAAGAACGTGGGCCATGAAGAGGCATTCATTCTGAACCCTGATAATGGGAAATAAATATTCAACCGGAAATGTTTAATGAACAAAAAGAAAAAAAGTATATTGCTATAAATATGTACAGCCAAGGGGGAAAAATCACTTTAAGATCCTGATTATGCTGCATTTAGGGAAAACAAATGCTAGATACTATTCTAACAATGATACAACCACATGTCTTTGCTAATCACTTTAACATGACTGATCTATAAAAAAAACTGATCTCAAAACCAACTTATTTAGACCAAAACTGGATTTAGATTGAATCCTTCTTTGAAGTTTATTAAAACTACTTTACCCAGTGGTGGCTGTAACATATCTCCGCTCTTCTCACACGTGCCGATAGGCTGAATGTCAGAGGAGTCAACCAGTCGCCAGAAATCATTGGTGCTGTCACTGCCATCCAGTCTGAGCCGCAGACGCACACCCATTAATCCCATCACTGTGGCGATACACATTGAGGTGGAATTCCTCGGGTCACACGCCTCCACTTTCATTCCCACTTTAAAATCATTACAAGGAGGGACTCTGGACTGCAGAAAGGAAGAAAAAAACAAACAAAGGGGGGATAAATAAAGACATGAAATGTTCATGACATAATGTGAAGATTATAGCAATAATGGAAACTTAAGTCTACAATCTACAATTTCAATTCATGAGAGTAATTTCAATTAGGAAAGCCAAAAAAAAATTGCATGTACACACATTATTTTGGGGTCTGTGGAGTCAGGCAGTGTCACATGATAATTTCAATGTGCTGATTTTTGCTCAAGAAAAATGGGTTATTATCATCGTTTGTAACAATGTAAAGTTGTTACTGTTAATCTTCAGACTTTTTAATCTCATAAGGAATTCAAGAATAACAAATATATTGGTTAAAACAAATTAAGCCACAACCAACCACGGATGACCCTTTATTTGGGCAGAAAGGCAGCATCATTAATAGACTGAAGAGCTCTACCTGTCTGAAACAGCTGGGGGAAGCAGGACAGGATGAAGTCTCTCTCAAGTACATTTCCCAGCTGAACGGCTCTGAGGAATGTTCATCAGGAAGAATGAGATAAAGTACACAGTATTTGTTTCTTTACAGGTTAATAAAGAAAGAGGAGGCGGTACCGGTGAGCTTTTGTGAAGGATGTGAATCCTCATTATTCCTCCCCGATTTCTCCTTATTACTGTATTTTTGGTCTGCAATTCAAAATGTCAAAACATTGCTGAGAATAAAAACAAGTAATTTACTTAATTATGAAAAAGGATTAACAAAAAAGATGAAATTTTGAAAGTCAAAGTAGCACTTTGACCTTTCTGGTGGGTTTTGCCCATGGTGACCTGGAGCACCACATGAAGTGGACAGAAACTGGACAGCCAGCACAGCTCTTAAACAGCCAACTGAAAGAAAGAAAGAAAGAAAGAAAGAAAGAAAGAAAGAAAGAAAGAAAGAAAGAAAGAAACAAAGAAAAATAATTTTTTTTAATGCTGTATCAATACAAATAACATTCCATTTTATTTTTCCTTAATTCTTTTTTATTTATTTTTCATTACACTATCCATTACTACAAGTTTGAGGTTAGTAAAATAAAATAAAAATTTGGAAATAAATGAATACTTTATTTAGCAAGGACTCATTAAATTGATAAAAAAAATAGCAGTAAGACATTTATAATGTTACCAAAAAAATATCAGTTTACTATGGAAGCCCATTTCCACCACTGAATAAAAAAAAACAAGGTAATTACGACTTTTTATCTCACAATTCTGACTTTTTTTCTCAGAATTGCAAGATATGAACTCGCAATTCTGAGAAATAAAGTCAGAATTAAGAGTTCATATCTTGCCATTCTGACTTTATAACATGCAATTGCGAGTTATAAAGTCAAAATTGCGAGATATAAACTCTTTTTTTTTTACTTTTTTTTCCGCAATTCTGACTTTGTTTTTTTTCTCACAATTGCGTGTTATAAAGTCACAATTGCGAGATATGAACTCGTAATTCTGAGAAAAGAAGTCAGAATTGTGAGATAAAAAGTCGTAATTACCTTGTTTTATATTTTATTTAGTGGCGGAAACGGGCTTCCATAGGTTTTCAACACTGATAATAATAAGAAATGTTTCTTCAGCACCAAAACAGCATATTAGAATGATTTCTGAGAAAGACACAGAAGACTGGAGAAAATTCAACTTTACCATTACAGGAATAAATTACATTTTGAAATATACTCAAATTTAAAACTATTATTTTAAGTTCAAAAACATTTTTAAATATGACTGTTTTTACTGTATTTTTAATCAAACAAATGCATCTTTGGTGAACATAAGATTCTTCTTTCAAAAGCATTAAAAAACACCAAATGTATAACCCTAACCAGTAGTATACTGTAAATATAAATACAAAATATTCATACACATACAAAAATACTGAACTATTCATAGAGTCCAAACACTTCATAATTCTTTTAAAAAACAGGCTATATAAACTTATATTCAAATCAGTTTTAGTAAGAGCCTTTTCTCTGTAAATAACAGTCTCTTTGTCTCTTTTATCACAAGAGAGATCAGCTTTGGCCCATGAGTTCATGAACCCATCACGGAAACCATATTACAGCATTACGGAAGACAGGGATTATACTTTATACTCCCTACTGGCATCTGAGTGCAATTTATTCCACCAACATTGCACTGTCCAAAAAAAAAAAAAGATTATCACTAAATCACAAATACCTTTAGAGAATCAAAGCGCGCCTAGGAAAAGCTTTTCTTCTATTTGACATCATAATAAGTTACTGCAGCTTCTGAGGGACCCTGTGCTTACTGATCAAAGCCCCGGCTCGCTCAGCAAGTCATAATTCACATCTCAGTTTGGAGAAAATTGGCTGCAGCTGACGTCCAGTGTGAGCTGACAGTAGGATGAGGAACTTGCTTTTTATTCCTCTGTTAGTCCACTTAATGTTTCTCAATGGGATATTCAACAAAGCTAAATTAAAAAGAAATAGACTGAAAAACAGGGTCTTGGCTACCATTTTAGTCCCATCAACAAGTAAATTAATCTTTTGAAAATACTCTTTTTTTTGTAGTTTGCAAAAGTGAAATTATTAACAAATATAATAGAGCCTTCAGTATTTAATGTTTGTAAACTGATAAGAAGTATATCTAATCTGCTCTAATTTGTACAGTTAAGTGCTTGTAAGTTTTGTTTTATGAGCCTTGTTATTATGTCTTTCGTACACAAATGCTAATTTAAGACTATGTAAATATCAGGTGGTTATTAAGGTCCAACTACACACTGAAAAAAATGGTGACTGTAAAAAATTGCAAGTAAATTTCACAAATAATTACAAAGAATGAAATGTGAAATTCTGAAAAAGAAAGCCAGACAGCATTTTCTTGTAAAATATACTCCAATCATATTTATAACTTAAAAAAAAATGTGTTTTTTTTTCTCCAGAGAATTTAGATAAAACTAAAATAAAAATCACTGGAAATATAAAGGCAATTATAGGCATATCGGAACTACAAGGTACATTTTAAAAAGTCTTTTTCAAGAGATGTGTGGTAAAAAAACATGTATTTCTACTTTATTCTTACTTGTTTATCCAGCCAAAGGATTCAGGGAAAACTCCAGATGATGCTAAAACCAAAAATTCCCCAAAAAAACAAGTCCTTTTTGCAAGGAAAAAGAGATGCAGTCCTTTCAATGTCACACCAGTGTTTCTGCTCTGAAACTACTAGCCACTTGTGTCTAGATAGCAGACAACCTCTCTCTCTCCCCCTCTCTTCTCCTCCTCATTCTTCTGTCTTAAGCTGTGAATCCCATTCAGAGAGTCGTCATAAAGATTCCAAACCCCCATAAAAAGGTCATTAGCCAGTGTGCATTTGTGGGAGTCTGCAGCAGTACATCAAAAGGATTCCAACACCTCCCATTAACAGATGATGTCTACATTTTGTGCTCTCTCTCTGTCCGTCTGTCTTTTCAAGGCCCTTGCACCACACCCCCCAAACAGGAAGCTTTCTCTTCAGACATGGCTGCTTTAAAGCAGGGTGGGGGTGAAAATGGATATTAGGAATTCACAGATGAAAAGAATGTCAAGAGATGCCTAGATCTAATTAATCTCATGCATTGATGTGATGGGGTCTTTTATTCTTTTAAAAAGTTCTGGTTTCATCGGATAGTGCTGGTTTAAAAAAACAAGCACACAAACAAACAAACAAAAGCATTAAAATTATAAATGCAAAACCCTCAGATTATCATGTAAAAACATTGTTATACAGAGTTCTATATTGCTACAGGATTAGCATAAATGTTTTTTTTTCATGCTGTTTTCATGTGTAAAAAATATGTATATGCATTAAAATGATTACAGTTAACTATAACAACAACTAAAACCATTAAAAAGTGTATTACTTTATAAAAAAAACTGAAATAAAATACGATCTAATAAAAATCACCTGCCAAGGCAACATTTCTCATTTTAATTTAGATTGAATTATATATATAAACTTTAAATTAAAATGGAAAATATTAATTAAAAACTAAAATAATATCTCAATGATAGCCTACTAAAACAACACATGAATGATGCATTGAAAATATCCTTCAACTGAATGAAATATTCTATTATATTAAGCATGATAAAATGAAAACAAAAATGTACGCGTACATTATATTAATAACTTTTTCTGAGACAAAATAATTGAAACATTTGAACAATTGAAACGAGTGTCACAGCTAAACAGTGAATTGTCCTTCTGTCATTAATGTGACAGATGCTTCTATCTGAAAAGGCAGTGTTAAAAACTACAAGAATTATTTTCATTGTTTTACTAAGCAAATATATGCATGTAATACATAACACATATATCAGACATAATTTCCGATGCACTGAAAATTGTTTTCCGCATGCACTCAGCACCAGTGTACCAATTAGAGAGAAGCAGGGAGCTGTTTTAGTTCAGGGAAGAATAGCCTACACAGGACGCGCATACACAGTATCATCATCTCACATGTAAACATCAGTGGAATTACTGTGGAATTTAACAACCGCATTAGATGCACAATACACTGCAGCGCAATTGATTCACTATAATAAATATGAAAAATGTGCCACTAATGTTTGCTCACCGTGTAAGGTCGGATAGCTGCTGTTCTGCTTTACTTTCCATTGGGTCTATAGGCCGCCATGTTTCGCAGATCCGCGCATGTCCAGCTGCATCTGCGCCTTCAAATTTATATCAATGGAACATTGAAGAACTACAGATCATTTTGTATTGGTGAAAGTGATTTTCAAACGTCCAATATTCATTTACAAATGCACGTTTAGCTACAAGCGGAAACGTTCTGCAACTGAATTGAATCTAAAAAGTATTCGTAGAATGAAATTCAAGTGGATGTGTGCTGTATTGCTTACAGATTGTTATGGAGTTGGAAAAAAACTATATGATGAATGTGAAGTTAGTAAATGTGCATTGATGTTGCAATTAAATATAAAAATGCTATTTATGAAGCATGATAGGCATCCATTGTCCATTATCTGGTTTGATATCGTGAAGACGCATAATTTATCATCACGTATCATTTTTTAGTTATGAAAATTAATTATTTATTGACAACTTAAAAAGGGTTTTGCTTACAGAAATAGTATTACATTAAATATAAGAGTGTGCTGATAACACGTATCAACAAAACTATATTTCTGTTAGAACCACAATATAGGCTACCATAATATTTCTGTTGTCTAGTCTTGTTGGAATATCATTTATTAATTTATTTGTAAATTTCATGCATTTAATCTGATTCTACGTTTTAAATCAGGATGATCGCTAGATGGCACCATGCGCTTTTCCCGAAGAATCACTTCATGCAGTCTGCTTGTCCTGAGTTTTCCAATAGGCTATTGAAAATTAATTTCTTGAAAAATGTAATTCTATTAAACGAGTTCTACTAGGGGGAAAAAATAGGCGTTTTGCATGTAAAATAGGTTTATTACGATCTGGCACGCTATAATACTCACTAATAATGATAATAAATAATAATAACAATAATAGGCTAATACAAATTTTAAAAATGTAGCTACAAAACTGAAGATCGATCGCAATATTTAGCATAACTGCATAGCTCAGAGATAAAATAGTTTAAAACATAAACACATAGGCTAGCATATGACAATGATAGATAGATAGATAGATAGATAGATAGATAGATAGATAGATAGATAGATAGATAGATAGATAGATAGATAGATAGATAGATTTACACAATATAATAATTGGTAATATTTCAGTCATAATTTACAAAGTAAATAAAGGCTTGTTCTTCCTCTTCTCAGCAGAATAAACAGTGTGAGCTCTCTGCTAAATTGATCTTCCAGCTCAACCCACTCACACACACCAAGCACTGCCTCGCCAAACGAGCACATCAATTTGGATGTATGCATGTATGAAATGTAACACATCCGAGCAGGGATGCATATTATCATTGTTCAACCGAACCCCAGCCCTCGCTTCTGGACCATTCTGAGCATTCCTTCATCGTGATTGGCCACAGACGGGTTCGGTTCGGACGCTATTGGTGTGAGCAGTCCGCCACTCACTCAGTTTGGTGTCGCTTCGCCTGAACGCCAATTTATAGACCCTACTACAGCAAAGGCCTGGCTCATGAATATTAATTAGATTACGTGACCGGACGCACTCGCAAGGTTCCCAGGCAACGTCAGCATAGATTTACACAATATAATAATTGGTAATATTTCAGTCATAATTTACAAAGGCTTCTTCTTTATAAAGGCTTGTTCTTCCTCTTCTCAGCAGAATAAACAGTGTGAGCTCTCTGCTAAATTGATCTTCCAGCTCAACCCACTCACACACACCAAGCACTGCCTCGCCAAACGAGCACATCAATTTGGATGTATGCATGTATGAAATGTAGGCTAACACATCCGAGCAGGGATGCATATTATCATTGTTCAACCGAACCCCAGCCCTCGCTTCTGGACCATTCTGAGCATTCCTTCATCGTGATTGGCCACAGACGGGTTCGGTTCGGACGCTATTGGTGTGAGCAGTCCGCCACTCACTCAGTTTGGTGTCGCTTCGCCTGAACGCCAATTTATAGACCCTACTACAGCAAAGGCCTGGCTCATGAATATTAATTAGATTACGTGACCGGACGCACTCGCAAGGTTCCCAGGCAACGTCAGCGCGACGTGCTTAATATTCATGAAGCGAACCGTCGCCATACTGTGATCCGTAATTTGGCGTTGTTAGGTTGTCAATGGCTCAGAACGAAGGTGGATACAGTTGCAGCTGTAATGATGGGTTACCACTGCAGGTGAAAATGAAAACATCGTTACTTGGTGACGCGAGGGGACGGTTTGCGCATCGTTGTCTTGGACATAAGTGAGTATTCTGGTCGGAGCTTTTTCCATAAATGTACAATATTGACAGTGCGCTTGGTTTTTACGCTGGATGTTAGATGTTTGTGGCTGGTACATCGTTGGTGTTTCGCACAAACACGCGCACCTCCTGCCCACACACTCCAGGAGACCGAAGTCACCTGTTGTCAATTATGCCACGCGTTTAAGACAGTATTGGTTATGTAAATGATCTTTATATTATACACTTTGTTATAAATCGTTGTGATTTTTTTTTACCGCACCGTATTTTTTTAATGTTCATTTAAGAGTAGGTGGGAGCGGTGTGGGCTGTCAGTCATTTTTTGATACTGTCAGGTGGATAAGATGCTTAAAATAATGATAGAACTTTCATCCACCTACGAATATTTCCAGCGCGCACACACACATTTACGCACGTACGCGCGCGCATACGGCACAACACATCAGATGCAGACATGCACCGCGTTTATGCACAATGCACAAACATACAAGGAGCTGTCGGTGTCACGACATGACTTGCGAAACGCATCTGAAAACGCATTTAAGTGTAATTGCAACACGTACTACCCTCAAATCGAGCGCAGATGATACCTGTCGCACATCTGAGGTGATTGAGATGATGTCCATCTGGGTTTTCAGCACATTACATCATTGACTTCTGGTTTGGGAGAGAGCATTCTCAGACTGTCCTTGTTCACCCACCTGTAATTCTCATTCAGAGCTGTGTTGTTTTGCTATTCCCAAAACTGCTGGAAAATTCATAATGATCAGTCTTGATTCGGTTTATCTGAGGTGACAATAAACAATGGGCCACAGTTCTTCATGACGATCCTGCACACATCCTGTCTGAGTGAAATGAGACAGAATATGAGCTGCAATCAATGTATGCATTAGATGAAACATTGGATATCTGATTTGATGCATATGTGAAATATATAAGATGCAGTATGCATGAATAAGTCTTGTTTGACCCCTTCTATGCAAAACCTCTGTACTCTTTCTCTTCAGGTGAGAGAGAGAGAGAGAGTGTGTGTGTGCATATTGTGTTAGTTTGCAGGAATGTGTGTCAGTGTGTGTTGATTATGAGAAGAGCATTGTGACCAGCCGGGAGCAGATTTTTGCTGCAATGACCCGTTCAAGCACTGATTTCTGTCCCATCCTCTGGCCTTCCGCTCCTCACAGCCCAGACATGCACCACCTCAGCATCTTTTGACTTCATGAAGATTCCTGACATCGGTAATGTGATGAATAAATTTGAAGTCCTTGGGATTGTAGGAGAGGGTGAGTGCATCTTTTTTTAATATAATTCAATAAAGAGAAAAAACATTAATCTTAGTGCTTATAAAACAGTTGCTTGTGCGTATAAGCCATATATGGTATAAATCAAGCTTATTAAGCTTTTCTTTCTTTGCAAAGGAGCCTATGGGGTGGTCCTGAAATGCAGACACAAGGTAAGACATGTTTATGCAGGAACCTGTTGGTCAGCATGCTAAGTAGAACTGCAGAAGCTCCGTATCATTTGATCCATGAAAATTAGATATTTTGGAAACTTGGTCATTTTTGATTATGTTTTAAAACGTAATGTAGTTTATAACCACCTGGACGAGGTCACTTATAGACCTATACTGCTTATACAAAAAAAAAACACGCCTTTTTATTGTAATTTGTTGAGGTGATGCTAGTTTGTCATTTTACCCTTAAGATAAAACTGCCTAACAGAGTTTTAACCTTTATGGGCCTTGTGACTGTAACTTTCCCAGAAGAGCTGCACAACACATTTAAACTCCTTAAACGGTACATTTGTTGAGAGATTTCTTTTAGAAATATATTTTCAATTGTAATATGGCATGGTTCCCTAGCAACTGGTTCTTTTAAAATTGTGGGCTTCTCCAAATGCATTGCTTGTGGCCTAGTTGGCAGATTTGCTTCATTGTTTGGGAGGCATTTTCAGACATTCGAACATTGCTAGACTAACTCACAATAAGGCAAATATAGGCTTATTTTCAACCAGTAGGGACTGCTTTTATTGAAATTGCTGCTGTGTGGTTGGGAGGTGCGGGGCATTTTTGTATCATCCATTATGCAGTGATTTCTGCACATTTTAAAGCGTTAGGTGCTCAGTCCATACTATTTAGCTTATGACACTGCTATTGATTTGTTTGTTCAGTATACAAAATAGCATACATCTGAACTGAACCAGTGATACAGAGTTGGCAGTACATATATCAGATTTAGTGTCAGTTTGGATAAATGGTAAGGGTATGATATCCAAAAAGCAAATTTTTTATTATCAAAACTACATGTCTATTAAGGTTATTTTCATAGTCCCTTTCTGTATATCCTCAAAGCTGTTGGTATTTGAGTCATGGTTGCATGCCCAGGATGTGTCTTCACGCCTGGGCAGACAGCAGCAGTGTGGCTGGATGCCTGGCTAGATGATGAATGACAGTACAGTGCAACAGAATTGTTAGGGCTCATTACACTTTAGATTTCACTGACCTCGACGCACACACCCCGAAGTTAACACTGATACCGTGCACAATATTCATGCTCTTATCTGTACAGATTCATGTAGTTACATATCGTTTCGAAAGCAGTTTAAAGGACAAAATGAAAGTCAGAAGTTTGTTTGTTTAAATGTTGCATACGGAACTGTCACTAAATCAGAGAACTAGGCTAGTTGCATATCTCCAGTATATTTATTGATTTTGACGTAAGTTATGTCAAATAATCAGCATGGATTTGAATGGCAGAGAATTGATGATGGAAAGGAAATTAACCAGTCATATTTCTATGCATAATTACATTGTTCCACTCCAAGTTCCCATGCATCATTGTTATGATAATGAGGCCGATAAATTCAACTGCAAGTATACTCCTCAGCCTGTGCCAAAACAGAAAACTAGGCTTGTGCTTTTAGTAATTGGTCAGTCAGCGCTTTCCCTCCTTCATTAAATGCATTCAAAATTGCAGCTGAAATCAAGAGTGACTGTTTCTTTTTTGGTTGCATTTGGTATTGTTTTTCTTTCACCTATAATTTTTCTCCAATGCAAAAATGCCTGCAATCTATTTACGGACATTCAGAATAAATTTGGATCTCTTTACATACCTGTGTAAGAACAGTACATTTGAGTCAGTGAAAATTAGACTGTTCAACCTCATTAGGAGACTAGATTAAATGTGTTGGCTTTTGGTGTTGCGTAGAGCTGCCGCATGCCTTTGGATATTTTTGTAATAGAATAGAGTTCTGGTCAATTAATTTGATTGGACAAGCTTTATTCCGAGTGCCATACTTTTTTATAACAGCACAGGAAATTTGTATTGTTTGTTTCACATTGTTTGTTTTTTAGTAACAAATTGTTACATTTACAGTAAAACATTTGTCACAAAATATTTTTTTTAATGAATGCTGTTCTCTTTAAAGGGATAGTTCACCCAAAATTGAAAATTCATTATTTACTCACCCTCATGTCATTCCAAACCGTAAGACTGTTCATCTTCGGAACAGAAATTAAGCTTTCTGCCCTCCATAGACAGCAAGGGTCCTACCACGTTCAAGGTCCAGAAAGGTACCAAGGACATCGACAAAATAGTCCATGTGACATTAGTGGTTCAACCGTAATTTTTTGAAGCTACGAGAATACTTCTGTCAGGACCACTATCGTCAAAATGATAGATACTTAGCATAAAGTTTGGTTTGGCGATATGGTTCTGTTCTGGGCAAAAAACCTCCCTGCCCATCCATGCAGCCTGTCATGAATGAGCAGGGAGAGCAGCAATAATAACCCCCCCAGGGTTAACAGAACAGAACAAGGCAGATATCATTAATGTACTCAATGATATTTAAGTGTAACACTTTATTCAAGATAAAAGAATGTGATTAGCAAGGAATATCAGAAAGCTAAGTCCTGACTGTGGCGAAAGGTGGAGCTGGGGATGGAGGAGGGTAATTTGCTCCGAAGCAAGCTGAAAAGCTGCTGAATAATACTGAATACAGCTTATATAGGAATGCCGCGATAGGTGTCGTATTCCTATAGGTAGATGTGATCAGCTGAGAATCAGCTGATGCAAGCTTGACTCACGTGACCTGCCAGAACTAACGCTAAAGCTTAATTTTTTGTTTTCGCAAAAAAACAAGATGCAGCGCATGTTTATTCCACGTCAGCAGCACCACGCGTATGCATTGTTTACGTGCAGATCAAAGCATGCACATGCATCCTGATACTAGGCCTGGGCGATAAAAAGGTATAGATATTTATCGACGGTACACCTTCGATATCGATAGAAAAATTGTTCGATATAGCACACGATATAGGCGCGTACTATGAGTGACGCAGACAGCACACACAAACACGAACACATGCTGAATTGAGTGCTGTGCCTGCCTGTGATGAGGAGATTGTGAATAAATTAAATTATTGCTTAATAATTAAGCAATCATAAATACATGATGCTGTTTTGTTCATAATTGTTTATGCAATTTACGAAATTATATTTGATTTTCATAAAATTAGTCGATTTTAAAATAAACATTTGCATTTGAAATGTTAGGAGTGCGTCCGGGAGCGTCATCAGTGGCGAGCGAGATGCATTGATGATGTAAGTGGCGTTGTTGCATTTCAATTTTTTTGTTAGTCTAGCCCACGAGACGCGTCGCTGCTGCGTTATTCATTCAAAATATTAGAGAAATATAAAAGCTCAATGCAGAGAAGATCTTGAATGGGTTAAAACCGAAACCAAGCCAGTCACACAGAACGCATATACAGCGACGGACAAATATGAGTGCCGCACTCGCATCTCACAGAAGAGATGTATAGAAAGCCATGCAAAGTTAAAACGGTTTAAACTTTTAGAAAACACGTCACAAATTTGTGGAGGTTTATTCCTTTTCACTGCGTCTCATATGTTTTTAAATGCAGTCTGTGTGATGGGCGATTCGGCTCTTTGGATTAAGCAATCATAAATACATGATGCTGTTTTGTTCATAATTGTTTATGCAATTTACGAAATTATATTTGATTTTTATGAGTTAATTTAGACGTAATGCACGTTTTTATAGAGTTACTTCCTTGCGTTGACAATTTAAATGCTCTGCATTATTTTGCTCATTGCGCCCTCCTGTGGCCTCGGGAGACAATTAGACCTATACAATAAAGACCTATTTAATCTGCATATAAAACATTAGAAATTAGATATTTGTTTAATTGGTATTGTGTTTGATTTTTAAAACTAAAAATATTTGTTGTTTGTCTCAATAAATTGTGTTAATTATAAATACGGTGGTTACATTTAAAAAAAAATTTCTATTGCTTTTTGTTTTAAAAAAAGGTTATAAAAAATGTCAATAATTATCGATACCAAACGATATGAAACATTATATCGTTGATTAATTTTTTTTAGCTATATCGCCCAGCCCTACCTGATACTCTCCAAAATGGCACTAGAATTGTTGAATAAAGTTGTTATTTTAGGGTTTTTTTGCGCACAAAAAGTACAATTACGGTTGAACCACTGATGTCACATGGACTATTTTGTCGATGGTCTTGGTACCTTTCTGGACCTTGATCGTGGTAGGACCCTTGCTGTCAATGCAGGGTCAGAAAGCTCTTGGATTTCATCAGAATATCTTCATTTGTGTTCCAAAGATGAACGAAGGTCTTGAGGGTTTGGAACGACATGAGGGTGAGTAATTAATGACAGAATTTTCATTTTGATTAATTTTGAAATCAAAAACATGATTTCCACAAAAATATTAAGCAGCACAACTATTCAACAATTTAGCATAATGATTTCTAAAGGATGATGTGACACTGAGTAATGATGCCGAAAATTCAGTTTTGCCATCGCAGAAATAGATTTTAACATATATTAAAATAGAAAACAGTTCTTTAAAACTTTAATAATATTTAGCAATATTACAGTTTTTTTTACAATTTTTTTATCAAATAAATGCACACTAAAAAAATATTTTTGAGGTTGTAAATATAAATTATTGGAGTATGTTTTACAAGAAAACAATATTTCTTTCTATTTTCGCTGTCTTTCTACTTCAAATAACTTCTGTTATTTGCCATTACTTTGTAATTATTTGTACATTTAATGGCATTTTCTTAGTGAAAATTATTTTAAAGTAATTTTTTAAGTTCAGCTTTGGTAAGCATATGAGACTTTTGGTAACACTTTAGTATAGGGACCAATTCTCACTAGTTGCTTATTTGCATGCCTATTATTAACATATTGGCTGTTTATTAGTGCTTTTAAAGCACATATTCTGTATGACCATATTCTACATCCCTAATCCTACCCAGTATCTAAATTTAACAACTACCTTACTATTAATAAACAGCAAATTAGGAGTTTATTGAGGCAAAAGTCATAGTTAATGGTTTGATAATGGTGAGAATTTGACCTTGACGTGTGACCAGATTTTTTCCCCCATAAACATAAAAACAAATTTTACTAACCCCAAACTTTTAAGTGGTAGTGTATTCACAAAATAACTGGTCATGTTGTGTCTAAAATGTAAATTACTGAATATTACCTTGTTGTTTATAGAACTATTGGATAAAGGCAGTCGATACCAAATTGATAATTTTGTGCTGTTGTACTAAGCCATTCAGCTTTTTTGCATACATGATTATTGCTTGAATGGAATAGAATAGGGATTTTATTTTCATGTTCTCTTTTCCATACCAACATATATTGAAACAAGCACCATTTATGTAAATATTGATTTCCATAAAAGCCCATTCCGTTCATATATTTGACAAACCTATATTCAGCTACAGTGTGCATCCCATATCCCCACATCCTCATACAAACAATCCATTGTCACACATCCACTTAGACCCTTAATGGAGATTGCACGTATTGTTCAATATTTTAATGGGCACAAATGAAAACTTAAAGCTGTTAAGTCCGCTCTTGTAAAAATCTGAATCTTGTATTAGAAGGTGCATCATTTGAGGTTGCCTGTTAATAGAGGAACAGTATAAACGGTTGTTTATTAACGCCAGTAATTGTCATAGTGGTTTTTACAAAGCAAAATAATATTAAATTAGCATAACATGGGTATATGCATTAAGGGAAAACATGTACACATGAATAAAGGAACAAATACATTATCATTAATAAGTGTAAAGCAAAACGTACGTTCCTAGAAGTGCATTTTGAGATGCAGACTTTACAAGCAAACCTTTTAAAAGCTCAGCGCTTCACTCCCCACTGAAACACTCTTGTTTCTGACTACTGGCTTTGGCTTCTCTATTGTTTCTCTCAAGTCTGCCCAAGTGATGTTATCCCAGCGAACAGGGGCCGTGAAAGGTCCATTGTGCGTGACCAAACACAACACGAACTGCTGTTTGTTCTTGTCTTTGGTTGAGATATTCTTGTATATCTCTATTTGGTTGAGATATTTAGTAGTTTTTGCATTTGAATTATTCAAAAAGCAGTTAATATTCTTGTGTATTTGTCAGTCAGATAGTCTGAAAGTCTTTCGGTCTAGTGCAGTGGTCACTTAAATTCTATTAGTGTCTCCACACTTTGTTTTAAAGCTTGCTTCATTAAAATGAGTGAAAAAAACATCAAATGCATGCAGCTAGGCAGCAATTTATTTATTTGTCAGCAATGTGCAATCACACCCACACTGATTAGCATTTGAGCATCTCATGTTTTAAGATCTATTAAATGACTGTTTGATTTTGCGGTTGATGTGAAGCTCAATAAGGGTGCTTTATATGCTCTCTTCAGACGTGTGTAGACGTGCGAGGCCTGTGCGGTCCTGTGAGTGACGGGGATCATCTGAATTTAAAAGCTTGTTCCCTTGGAAAAGAATATTTATTTTTATAGCGTATCAGTCGAATTGAGGGCAGAGGAGGAAAAGGGGACGTGAGTGTGCATTACCATTAAATAGGTCACCTTGAGTGGGAACGCTGGTTGTGGAGGGCTGTGTTGAGATGACTTTGCAAGGCACCATGGACAAGATTGTATGTGACAGAAATGCCAAGATAGAGAGATATTGTTTCCTTAGGAAAGATAGCATTTTGGACGTGAAGCTGGATAAAGAGGTATTATGTTCAAATATGCTGCTTTTATTTGTGATGGGTTTTTTTATTGTTCGTGGCTTGGATGACCAAATATGGTAATTGAAGTTGTATTAGTTCTTGCAAGGCAGAACTGTATTGATATTCCTGAAACATACATTATTGTTCTTAAGTTTTGGGTCAGAAATGTAATTTTATTCATCAAGGATGCATTACATTAAACCAAAGTGACCAAAAGAAATGTATAATGTAACAAATGTCTTTTTCAAATAAATGCTGTCCTTTTAAACTTTCCATTCATCAAAGAATACTGATGAAAAAATGATCACAGCTTTCACAAAAATATTAAGCTCAACTGTTTTCAAAATTGATAATAGTAAGAATTGTTTCTTGAGCACCAAATCAGCATAT
Organism: Sinocyclocheilus grahami; assembly: GCF_001515645.1. Classification (NCBI taxonomy): domain Eukaryota; kingdom Metazoa; phylum Chordata; class Actinopteri; order Cypriniformes; family Cyprinidae; genus Sinocyclocheilus; species Sinocyclocheilus grahami. The sequence goes on from NW_015505182.1 coordinate 4,247,336, forward strand.
TAGAATTATTTCTTGAAGGATCATGTGACACTGAAGACTGGAGTAATGATGCTGAAAATTCAGCTTTGCCATCATAAGAATATTTTCATATATTTTAAAATAGATCATAAAACAGTTATTTGAAATTGTAATATTATTTCAGAGTATTACTGTTTTTACTGTATTTTGGTGAAGTAAATGCAGCCTTGGTGAGCGTAAGAGAGTTCTTTCCAAAACTTTCCAAAGCTTTGTTTTGTAAATGATTAGAATTTTAGGTGTGCTATTTTTGGCATCTGTAAACTTCTTCTAATTTTTTATTAAACTTTTTATCATTTTAAGATCATTCTAAAGCAGTCATTTGAAGATCAAAAGTCTAATAAAAGGCCATGGGTATTAAAGCACTAGATTTGCAGACACAAATTAAATTGTGAGCAGTGATTAATTTTAGTGTCTGGCCATCAAGTGAGCCTATGTTATAAATGAAATAGTTGTTTGTTTCATTCACCCAAGCATTATTTTATGAGCAGGAATTGTGCTTTAAATCCAGCAGCCAGCATGGTAATAAATTGAAAACATCATGAAGGCTTAAAATGGATTCTAATCACCGTTTACAGGATATTATTTAGCACTTACACATGCCTGTGTCATTGTGTGGCTCTCAAGGCTATGCTGCCCCACCATGTGTCTAATGTAATCATGTCTGTGGTATTAATAGAACAACGGCTGCGTAGTCAATGGAACACAATCAATATGTGGGACACTAGTTCCATTGTATGGATCTTATGGAAGACAGCATGCAATGCTCTATTGCAGCTTGCACAACCCTGCAGGACTGCCTGAGAATTTCGGGTGTGTGGGAATGGAAAAAGCTGAATCAGATTGGTCAACAAAATGTTTTTGGACATTTGAAAAATGTTATTTTTAACGCATTGAGATTTACTTTTATACTTAGACTCTTTTCCTATGAATTTCATGTTCAAATTGTCAAAGTTTTTAGATATGTTAGGTTAATGTGAAATCAGAATTTACCTTATTTATGGTCCTGCTTTTATTGTGCACAATTCATCAGTGCATGCTTATTCAAAGAAACCCTATTTGTCTTCATTTCTCTTTTACATTTCTTCTTACATTTCTTTTACAATTTTTCAGTTCTCATCATTTACATTTACATTTAGATTACCTTTGCCATTATTCAACACTCACTAAAGTTAATCTTTAGAAACACAAATAATTAAATTAAACTGTTAAATATAATTCTTGACAAACTTGTAGCATCTAACATTACTGATTTTAGTTTTTAGTGTATCTGAAATAGAAATGTATCTGTTCAAAAGTATTCTAAAAGTACTTTTTAATCAATACTTTTATTTATTAAGGATGCCTTAAATTGATTAAGCATGACATTAAAAATATATAATGTAAGAAAAGATTCACAAAAATATGAAGCAGCACAACTGTTTTCAACATTGATAATAAGAAATGTTTCTTCAGCATCAAATTGGCATATTAGAATGATTTCTGAAGACTGTATAATGGCTGCTGAATATTCAGCTATCACAAGAATAAATTACATTTTAAAATATATCAAACCAGAACACAGTTATTTTAAAGTGTGTTTTTGATCAAGTAAATTCAGGCTTGGAGACCATAAGATGCTTCTTTCAAAACCGTTTGAATGGTATTAAATTTAAATTCAAAATTTGCACATTCTTTACATTTTACTTTTCACTTTTTTTCTCTCCATTAAGAAGAACAAAAACTCTCCCTGATAGTTCCCTTAAAGAAGCACTGACAAAAGTCAGAGGATATAATACAGATAACTCTTTAATAGAGAGCCCATGAATGGAGAAGATATCAAATTTAGCTGTGAAACTACTCTGATTGTCCTGGAGGCAAACAGGGTTTGAGTTCACCATACCTTGCCAGCTCAGGAACCCAGCTTGGCATGAGAGATGTTTTGTTTCCTGTCTTAGCAGCTAGGACAATTAAGCTTGTGCCAGCTTTGTTGGCAATATGAAATGAGATCCGTACTGTTTTTCAACAGCGTAGTTGTACCAACCGTACAGATGTTAGAACGGATGCCAACATCATTATTAACGTAAGCGATACTAAAAGTTGGCTAACTACGTGTTCTGACGTATTTATCTGTAAAATTGCATCTAAACAACTTACCATAACGGTACCATGCATTTAGTAGGAACATGTCTATGCACAGGTCTCTGTAAAGTTAAACTATTGACTTTTTGCACTCATGTTGAGAGAAATATCTCGAATGATCCGACCTCCCACCCTCTGAATGCCACAATGGCTGTGAAGAAAGCTGCGGAGCTAACGAATTAAAACAACAAGCTTGCCACTTGTAATCCTACTATCTGCCCATGCTAGATTTATAGACACACAGGCTCTCATGGACCCCCTCGTGAGTGACAGTAATGATATATTGAGTGGTCTGAGTGCTTTGGACCCCCATCAGCCCCTTTATGTTCCCATCAACAAACCAAAGTCAACAGCCTGTCTTTCACAAGTACACCTGACCTATACCTTAACATGCTGTAATCCAAAACGGAAACAACACGCTAAAGATCGGATTACCTGTCACCAAATATCAGATATGTCATTGTTTGATGTCACTCTGTATTATCACAGGATTTATGTCTGGAAGGTAAAGGCATATTTTTAGTGCATATGCACTTTTGTAAATACAACTATGGCTTGGTCTCCATGGTTATTAGAAATATGAGACACGGACGCTGCGTGTGGTGGGTTTGGAAGCTGTGAAAGTCTCAGCTTCTCCATAAACACCTTTCAGATCTCCCCAACCCTTCCACTTTCTTCACTGTCCATGACTCATTCAGCCCCTATATATATACTGTATATATATACTCCGAGAGACAGACAGGTTCGTCAAGTAAGTGAAGAAGCTAAAAATATGTGATTCCTAAATGATGTTGCAAGTTTTTTTCCCAGTTTGTTACGCAATGCTAAAGCAAACCTTTACAGATTATAATGCGTTTTCTTTAAGAGGCTGCATCCAAATTCATGTACTTCACAAAGAAAGGAAAATTGTCATTTACTCACTCTCATGTTCTTTCAAACTTGCATTGTATGCATTTATCTCTCCTCTGAAACACAAAGGGAGATGTTTTGAAAGCGGTCCAATTGACATTGAACTAGGGTTAATATTGTTAGCTAAAACTATTTTTGGTAATTCAGCTTTCTTCACTGTCCATGACTCATTCAGCCCCTATATATATATATATACTCCGAGAGACAGACAGGTTCGTCAAGTAAGCTAAAAATATGTGATTCCTAAATGATGTTGCAAGTTTTTTTCCCAGTTTGTTACGCAATGCTAAAGCAAACCTTTACAGATTATAATGTGTTTTCTTTAAGAGGCTGCATCCAAATTCATGTACTTCACAAAGAAAGGAAAATTGTCATTTACTCACTCTCATGTTCTTTCAAACTTGCATTGTATGCATTTATCTCTCCTCTGAAACACAAAGGGAGATGTTTTGAAAGCGGTCCAATTGACATTGAACTAGGGTTAATATTGTTAGCTAAAACTATTTTTGGTAATTCAGATAAAGATTAAATAAAATAGAAATATTAGATTAAAAACTTAAAACTAAACAAAAATTTAAAAATGTATTAAAAACTTAAATTAACAAAATTAAATGATGCATAGGCATCTAACTGAAATTATTTTTAAGTTGAAAAGCTAAAATTACTTGGAAAAAAATTAAACTGAAATAATATTTTGGGGGGAAAAGATGATTAAAATTACTCAAATGTAAACAAAATTTAAGATAACTTATTAAACTATTTAAAAAATAATAAAAACTATAATAGTACATAAATAATACAAAAAATAACACCCCCTTGACATTCATTGTATATCCTTTGTGCTCTACAGAAGAAAAAGTCATACATATTTGGAATGACATGGGGGTGAATAATGACAGAACTTTCATTTTTGGGTGCAAGTTATCCCTTTGAATTGAGTAAGAAATTCCTGACTGTTGAAGAAGTGTGTTGTGTACTATAAATATATTTTTAGGCCTACTTAATCCACCGTTTGATTTGAACTGTGTATTTTTTTTTTTACCTTTAACATCCCCGGGTTGCATACTTCTGAATGTCAACAGATGCTCATTTAGCCAATACTGCTTTTTGCGTACTTTCTAACAGAGATGTGTGCAAATTGGGACACAGGGTCATTATCAAAACCTTGCAGAATTGTTCGAAAGAGACTTCCTTCTCAGGGCCAATCTGAAAAAGAACCCTTTATCGGAGTATATTGCTGCTGTACTAAGCTAACAAAAATTATTTTAATATCAAAGGACAGTATAACCACGATCTGATTAGACTAGACCTATAATAAAAGCCTGACCGTGCAGTGTAATTAAAGCAGCCAGGACTGTCTGCAAGTAGCCCATGCAGGGGTCTGGGTAACTCAATATGGAAAAGCTACACCCTTATCCAGCCCCACATGCATGCTGTGCCTCTTAATAATTTCTGATCATGAATCATATCTGCTCATGACAAGCTGTGCTTAAAGTGAAAATGGCTTGTAGTTCCACTGCGGAGGAGAAGTATGAGGAAGCCTTCGAGGCACTTGCTACTGCACCGGAGGCGTCAGGTAGAGTTAGCGCCTGGATCCAGCCTTGTTGTGGGAGTTTCAGTTGGGATTTTCTTTCAGTCTAATTGCAACTGGTTCAAATTCTGGCCTCAGCAGTGTGCTGAAATCTTCAGGGTTTGGGCATTTTATGGATTTTGTCCAAGAGTTGACAAACATGTCTTTTAGTTGGAGAATTTTCTGAAAACAGAAACCGTGCATTGTTTTTGCTTTTTGACTTGATAACCTTTATAAAAAGTACTGAGGTGGTACAGTGCTGGAAATTGTGTGGTACTTTGAAATATATTACACTACCATTCAAAAGTTTGGGGTTGGTAAGGGTTTGTTTTTTTTGCTTTTTATTGTTCTGAAAGAAGTTTCTTATGCTCACCAAGAATGCATTTATTTGATCACAAATACAGTACAAACTTTAATATTGTAAAATATTACATTTTAGAATGACTGCCTTCTGTTTTTATATATTTTAAAATGTCATTTAATTTTTGCTTAAAGCATCATTACTCCAGTCTTCAGTGTCACAAGATCCTTTAGAAATCATTCCAATATCCAGATTTGCTGCTCAGTAAACATTTATTATTATTATCAATGTTGAAAATGGCTGCGCTGCTGAATATTATATGTTATATATTTTGTGGAAACAATTATATAGTTTCTTGGTGAATAGAAAGCTTTAAAGAGCATTATGAATGTCCTTGCTGAATAAAAATTTTAATTTATTTTGACAGTAATATGCTACTCCACGTTATCCAATATATATATATATATATATATATATATATATATAGCGAGAGAGAGTACTGAAAGATTTTATGTTACTCCAGGGTACATAGTATTACCATGGTAGATGTGATACCTCTAATACCGGATGAATACCTTAATCATATACCATGCATTTACATGGTTCACTAAGGTACTTCAGTGAATACTGTTATACGGTTGTATTACCTTGGTACATGTGCAAAAATGTGGTAACCTTTTCACAAGTGAGTCTATCAGCAACTATGCCAAATAATTCTCTCAATTTAGATTTATCTTCCCTTTATATCAGACATGTTTGCTTATGACAGTTATTATACTACCTTTGAAATACACAGGCTACAGAATCCAGAAGAATAATGGTTTAATATCCATTTATCTGGGCACTATAGTCTATAATAATGGCTGGAATTTGTCCGGAGTGAGTGTTCACTGTGTAGAATTGTGATAAATAGATGGGTTTTAGCAACTAGCGTGGTCATACCATTAATGCTTTCGCTGTGAAGGGTGCTGTAGTGCAAATTGAGAGCTCTGAATGACAAAGATAGGCAAAAGAGGCTTCGTCCAACACCACAGATGACAGGGACTCTGTGTGACTGACAGTGGGTGAACATTTCTCCACCGCAAGGGCTGGTGAACCCACGGCTAAATATGTGCATGCAATGCTTCCACCTAATAATTAGACATCCGAATATAAAATTATCTATTCTTTGAAAACAGGCACATTGTTCCATTTAGCAGAAGCATAGTCAGGGGCTTTGTCATGAAAAATACCCCATTGATACAGCCGGAAAGTGGTTGTTCTAGGTTCAGTTCTTTTGTGCAACTCTCAGTTGTTTGTTTTACATCTTGAGTCCATTAACTGCTTGCTAATAAAGCTTGTGTTTGAGAAAGAGCTCAAACTGATTTACATATTGGTTTTGCAGGAGACAAAAGAGCTTGTGGCCATTAAGAAGTTCAAGGACAGCGAAGGTAAAAGACTGCTACAACCAAATGCTTGCTTTATTCATCCATGCAATTTACTGGTTGGAGACTTTGAATTGAACTACAATACTCTTGTGGTTACCATGACACAAAGTATAATTCACATTATTTACTCCAAGGCTCTTTTTGGATAGCTATATGTGACCCTGGACCACAAAACCAGTCTTAAGTCGCTGAGGTATATTTGTAGCAATAGCCAAAAATACATTGAATGGGTCAAAATTATCGATTTTTCTTTTATGCCAAAAATCATTAGGATATTAAGTAAAGATCATGTTCCATGAAAATATTTGGTAAATTTCCTACTGTAAATATATTAAAACTTAATTTTTGATTAGTAATATGCATTGCTAAGAACTTCATTTGGACAACTTTTAAAGGCGATTTTCTCAATATTTAATTTATTTTTGCAGATTTTCAAATAGTTATATCTCGGCCAAATATTGTCATATCCTAACAAACCATACATCAATGGAAAGCTTATTTATTTTGAAAAATTGACCCTTATGACTGGTTTTGTGGTCTAGGGTCACATATATGCTTTACCCAATGATTGTAAAATGTTGAGCAGAATTATGTAATTATGTAAAATGTAAATACCTTTTTAAACCTGACTTGTTATTTTTCTTTTCTAACGATAAATATCAAAATTAAATGGACAAATGTTATCATGTTGATTAATGTGATGATAGATGGTTGATATCTTAGAGTTTCACAACAAAAAGACATGCGATTTGCATCCATAATACTTTAGAAGGTAATGGCACACCAAAGTGTACCTTGTTTGTGAGAAGTGCCTTTTATAATGTCATTTTACTTTGAGAGCTCCATAGCACATTTGTTTTACTCAAGAAAACAAAAGCCCCTTTTCAATCTTGCCTAACCCCCTGTGTGTTCCTGCAGAGAATGAGGAAGTTAAAGAAACGACGTTACGAGAGCTCAAGATGCTCCGTACGCTGAAGCAAGACAACATCGTAGAACTGAAAGAGGCTTTCCGTCGACGGGGAAAACTCTATCTAGTGTTCGAATATGTGGAGAAGGTCAGCGCAAAACACTTCTTTTATTTTCTTATTCGCTTGTAGTGGTCTGAACTATAGTTCAGATGACATGTTGATAGTGTCTCAGATAGTGTTTTGCTGCATATTTCAGAATATGCTGGAGTTGTTGGAGGAATTGCCTAATGGTGCACCACCTGATAAAGTACGGAGCTACATCTTTCAGCTGATCAAAGCTATTCACTGGTGCCACAAAAATGAGATCGTTCACAGGGGTATGACCGTCTCTGTGTTCTTGATAGATTGCCTTCATTTATGTAATTTAATGTTTGTTTTTATTGTGTTTTATTATGTGCTGTGTTTTTTTTTTTGTATTTGAGTTGAATTCTGTAACTTTTTAAAAACTGAATATAATAGTATTTAAGGAAGTTGTGATTTAACGGTCATTAGGAATCAGATTTGATACGATCTGTGATGTATTTTATCTATTTTTATGCCATTTTCAACATCTTTTATTTATTGATTGTGTAATCTTTGTGTACAAAATGTGTTCAACACAAATCGAGCTCACTAAGAAAATATCCATCCTTTTTATCTAATCTGCAGATATCAAGCCTGAAAATCTCCTCATCAGCTCCAATGATATCCTGAAGCTGTGTGATTTTGGTGAGCAAAGGCTTTCACTCGTCTGATTCAGGACCCTCCACCCCCATATTCACACTGATCTCGCTCACTGAATGCTTGGTCTCCTTTCCAGGCGTCATGAGTCCCGCAGTGACGTCTGAAAAAAAAAAAAAAAAGATCTGAAATTGGATTTGAGTGGAAGGGAATTAAAATGTTTTTGTCCAAATCGCACAGTACTCGGAGGTTTGAGTGACCGAGCTTATTCTCTGGAATGCAAATTTTGAGTTGATTTTGTGTCATTCCAGATATATGATTTCATAGACTGAAATGAAAGACTGGGGAAATATCACAGAAAATGACTGTGTTGGGGAGTAACTTACTCATAGTTGCAACTCTACTCTCTTAAGGTCAATTCTTGACTTATATTTGTCTTCTGCTTGGCTCTCACAGAGCTCCATATGGGAAGGCGGTGGACATGTGGTCGGTGGGGTGTACTTTGGGAGAACTGAGTGATGGGCAGCCCCTGTTTCCGGGCGAGAGTGAAATCGACCAGCTCTTCACCATTCAGAAGGTGTTGGGCCCCTTACCACCAGAGCAGATGAAATTGTTTTACAACAACCCTCGTTTCGCTGGACTAAGAGTAAGGACCTGTCTTCTTCTCTGTCCTGTTCTGTTCTGTACTTTCCTCTCCTCTGCTCTCCTTTCCTATGGCACGGATCCCAGTATTCTGAATAAGTGGCTGTCTATGACTCATGTATCGCTATGTGCCAGTGTGAAACACAACTGGCTTTGCCTTGACAGGGCTGATCACAGTACATAATATTCACACACATACGCATACACTGACACATACATTTGGACTCTTTTGGACACTCAAGTCACATTTTAAATGGTACTTTGTTTTTAGGGATGTCCCTATCAGGTTTTTTGTGTATATTATAGTCGTTGAATATTAAGTATCTGCCGATACTGAGTTCTGATCCGATACTTGTATTTTCCTAGTGCTTGGTGCACATTTCAAGTACATTGACATTATTAAAATCAATCCAATGTATACGGGGATGTGCAGAGACTTTGGGATGTGCAGGGCAGGGGCACAGATGTAAAAAAAGGGACATCTATCATCATATCTAATATTACAATTACTATATACTGTATACTATATAATAAGATACACACTATATCTTTATATATGCACACACTGTATAAAGACATTGGTAAATGTAAACATGTAACAATGATAGACATTTTTTATAATTATTAATATGGGACTACTGATATAAACTTCTTGTATTTTATATGTACATTAAGCAAATTAATTGCAACATAAAGGGGGAAAAATTGAGATAAGGTTAGAAAGCATGAAGTTTGCGAATGCCAGTTTATCAGTCAAGTCCAAAGCAAGACGGAACCCATAGCAATGCATTATGATTTTTTTTTTTAATTGCTTTTGTCGTTTTTTCAAATATTACTTTTTATGTTTAACTGAGTTTTTATTTCAGTTTCAGTTTTTATATATTTCTATTTAGTAATTCGAATGCTTTAGCCTATTGTAATGCTTTCACATCTTAATGCAATTAATCAATCACAAGTATTCCATATTTGTTATGAATTATGCGATTGTTCTGCTTTATTCTTTAGTCCTCCCTCTTTTTTAAATTTATATATGTGTGTGTTTTTGTTGCAGTTTCCTTCTGTAAGTCATCCTCAAACGCTTGATAGACGGTACCTGGGCATCATCAATGGACTCATGTTGGATTTAATGAAGGTAAAACGGTCTGCTAAATTCTTTAGAGAACAGTATTTCCTTTTGAATTCCCGTAGTTGTGATATATTTGCTGTTGATTTATTTTAAAATAAACTGCAGATGTCATATCACCCCCAAGTGCAAAGTGTTATTAAGAATGAGTTTTATTGTTCTAGTGTGGCATGACTCTCCTCTTTTCACTGTATCAGAACCTGCTTTGCCTGAACCCCACCGAACGCTTTCTGACAGAACAGTGTCTGAACCACCCGGTGTTTCAAGGCCTTAGAGGGCCAGAGCGGCCAGCTGCCCCGTCGCCCACTGCACCTCGCTCCTCAAAGAGAAAACCATACCATGGAGACAACACCATACCCAGCCGGTCAGTAATAGCTGTTTCTATGAACTAGTTAATGTGTGATTTCCAAGCCACTAGTGGCAGCAAATGGAGCTGCCAAAATGACATGTTTCGTATTCACTAATGCATGTAGGCTACGCCCCTGAATAAGCATTGTTCAAATAAACCGATAGTGCTGCACCATTGGTTGAGCCAGAATCTGACATGTTGAGCAATGTTTTAAAAGTGCCACAGGAAGTCTTTTTCAGGAAGTCAACCTGTCCTGAATAACCTACGCTGCCACTGAAATGTGAGAAAGTATGTTATAACATTAGTTCGCTGATAATATGTCTGTTTATGTTTAATGTAATAGGGTGAATCTTAATAAACGTTCTGTCATATTTCACTAACATACACTATATGGACTAAGTGTCGGGACACCTGACCATTACGCCAACAGGGACTTATCCAGTGACATTGCAATCTAAATACATAGACATTAATATGGAGTTGTTCCCCGCTTTGCTGCTATAATAAATTTGTGTTTTTGCGTGAATTTTTGCCCATTCGTTCAGTTGAGCATTTGTGAGGTTAGACACTAATGTTGGACGAGAAGGCCTGGCTCGCAATCTCTGTTCTAGTTCATCCCAAAGGTGTTTGATGGGGTAGAGGTATAGATCTTATAATATGATCACAGACAACAGAATTGTCCATAATGTCCTGGTATGCTGAAGCGTTAAGATTTCCCTTCACTGGAAGTAAGGGGCTCAGACCAAACCCTGAAAAACAGCCCCATGACTGTATTCCTCGTCCACCAAATTTTACAGTTGGGACAATGCAGTCAGGCAGGTGATATTAGGGCTGCAAAATGATTCATCGCAATTAATCACATTCAAAATAAAAGTTCATGTTGACATATTATATGTGTGTGTACTGTGTACTGTGTATATTTATTATGTGTAATTTTAATAAAATTAAAAAAAAATATTTGTATGTGTGTGTATATATATATATATATATATATATATATATATTTATATTTGTATATAATTCATGTATGTATTATGTGTTGCTTAGCTGCTGTGTTGTGTCCTTGTATGTCTGTCTGCTAGTCATTGAACTTAAATGATATATTTATACACAAAGCAATAGTCTAGGATAGAAGAATACTGTCTCTCTTTTTCAATAAAATTGATAGGCGAGCTTTCACCTCATGGTGTCTATTCAGTCATCTCAATCAGCATGTAGGTGACCAGTGCAAAAAGAAAGGTGAAGTGGGCGTATCATCCCAAAAAGCAGGCTGTCCATTTGTACTTTTGTCCGATTAGTGCCTGACAGAATTAAATCGAGACTCAGTGCAGTTCAGTGCCTTCAGTAGCATTTCCCCATAATAGCCATATGGAGACCATTACAGACCCGAGCAGCATGTGTGTGGCAGAATCTGCCTCTACTGTGCTCTGTCCACAAATATTGAGCCAGAGGACCGTATGTTCATCTGCTGTATTCAACAACAAAAGATGTTTGGTGTTAATAGAATGAGCCACTGGGGTTTTGTGCGTCTTATATTGCAGACGGACGGCAACGAGGGAAGGAACCCGAGCATCAAGAAAAGCCTTTTCCCCCTCTTTAACTCAAAGAATAGCTTAAAGCATAACTCTTCTGTCAAAGTGCTCCCTGTTGTCCCGCAGCCCATGGTATTGCTCGCATAAAACCGCACCGCTTTACCAAATAAACACATCTCCATTGCATGTCATGCTAAATGTATAGGTGTTCTATGACTGGATGTCTTTTTGTCATTATTATATAGTTGTCGTTAGTGTTATTATTTGTATTTATTTTTTTTGCCAGAGCCATTTTTCCAGATCTACGTTTAAACATTTTAATCAAATCAATCACTTGAAATGCTAATTATTTAGTCAAATTAATTTTGTTTATTTAATTTGCTCAGAAATATAGAAATACAATATACTATTGCAATATATATATTTCTAAATATATTATTATTATTATATATTTTAGTTCTTATCGTTTTTTTATATTATATTATGCTGTATTTGCTAATAAAAAATGCATGAATCATTTTACACATCAAAAAATATTATTATTAGATCATTAATTGGGTTGATGTGTAAATTTAATATATAACATTTTAATTTACAGCCAAAGTAAAACTCTTCTTAAACTGCTCTTTAAGCCGAATGCATCTTTGCACACACCACATTTTATTTATGATCTCAATAGCTGGTAGAACAGACAACAGAAACGTTGATAATGAATGACGAACCATATTAGGTCAAGATTAGGTATTTTTATATATATTGATGTAACAGATCTGGTTCTGTGTGATTTATGATTTACATCACTGCTTAAGTTTACTGCCAGCATCGCAAAAGCATCAGCATGTGTTCTGTTAGATGCATGGACCCCATAACCGTCTTTAGCAGCCAGAAATATAGAAATACAATATACTATTGCAATATATATATTTCTAAATATATTATTATTATTATATATTTTAGTTCTTATAGTTTTTTTATATTATATTATGCTGTATTTGCTAATAAAAAATGCATGAATCATTTTACACATCAAAAAATATTATTATTAGATCATGAATTGGGTTGATGTGTAAATTTAATATATAACATTTTAATTTACAGCCAAAGTAAAACTCTTCTTAAACTGCTCTTTAAGCCGAATGCATCTTTGCACACACCACATTTTATTTATGATCTCAATAGCTGGTAGAACAGACAACAGAAACGTTGATAATGAATGACGAACCATATTAGGTCAAGATTAGGTATTTTTATATATATTGATGTAACAGATCTGGTTCTGTGTGATTTATGATTTACATCACTGCTTAAGTTTACTGCCAGCATCGCAAAAGCATCAGCATGTGTTCTGTTAGATGCATGGACCCCATAACCGTCTTTAGCAGCACCTGCTCAAAGAGGATGCACGTTTTCTCATTTACCATTCTCCGAACCTGGGAAAGAGTAGGAGAAGTGGTCCAAATGTTTTCACACCCTCTGTCTTCTGTACAAAAACACTCAAATTTTTTGGTACAAAAGGTCAGAAACTGGGCACGTCCTGAAACACTCGGCTCTTTATCTATCTTCAATAATTCGTCCTCTCCGGATACAGTTGCAAAAGCTGGTCATTGGAATTAAATTCTTAAATGGTTTCCATCTTAAACAAATGCATGCCATGAACTGGTTAAAAGGGCAATATTTCTGCACGTTTCCAGTCTGCTGGCCTAATGCACGTGATTATGGGTGAACTTTTATTGTACATAAATTCCAGTGTTCAGTTGGTTTCACTGGTTTTGTGGTTTGATCTGTGTCAGGTTCCTAGTGAGGCCCAGCAAGAGCAGCTAGTGATACAAAGACCAGACAAATCCTCATCTCATCACAGCAGTCGACACCGCAACCGAGATCGTGACCGGGAACGTGACCTGGCAAGGGACCGGGAGCGTGACCGCGATCGAAACCGCGAGAGGGATCGCGATCGTGACAGGGACAACACTTGGCCGCCTGAAAAGCAGACAGATGTGCAGCCTCAGGTAAAAAAAAAAAAACCTTCAGATGAACTGATAGTAAAATCTCCTTGTTTGTTCCTATTAATTTTAAAGGTGTTATTTAATATAACTACATTAGCATCCACAAAACCGTTCTGTTTATGTCGGCGGCCATAGCCTTGTGGGTAGCGCGCTGACATATAACGCCGTTGTGCTTCGGACGTCCCGAGTTTGAGTCCCAGCTCACAGACCTTTCCCGATCCCATCCGCCCCTCTCTCTCCCTCATCAATTCCTGTCTAAAATACTGTCATATCCTAAAAAAATAGGACAGTATTTTATTCAGTATTTATCCTGTTTATTCTAAGCCCATGCTGCAGTTTTGTTGTCAGCTGCTTTAAATGCAGAGCTCTTTAAAGCAGGATGGATTCTGATTTGCTGTCAGTGATTTTATTATTTCATCTGGAAAAAAAATTGTTTTGAAAGTGACTGACTCCTCTGGACTAATTCTCACAGGATTAAGACGATTATTAAAACGTTATAGTTATCGTATTCTAGTTAGTATCTTTGGTGTGAATGGGCCTTTATGCTAACCAAGGCTGCCTTTATTTGATCAAAAATACAATCAATCCAGTAATATTGTGAAATATTTTTACAATTTTAAATGACTGTTTTCTATTTTAATCTATTTGAAAATGCTATTTATTCCTGTGATGCAAAGCCTAATTTTCAGCATTCATTACTCCAGTCTTAAGTGACCCATGATTCTTCCGAAATCATACTAATATGCTGATTTGCTGCTCAAAATCATTTATTATTGTTATCAATGTTTAAAACAGTTGTGCTGCTTAATATTTGTGGAAACCATGAAGTGATATTTTCCGAGAGAACAGCATTTATTTGAAATTGAACACATTATAAATGTCTTTACTGTCACTTTTGATGCATTCAATGCATCCTGGCTGAATTTTCCTAAAAAAACATCCTTTTTATCTTATGATTGCGCACAGACATGCATTATTAATCTTGCTTTCCTGTTGCAGAACCAGCCTCTGAAGTCCCTGCGGAAGCTCCTACACCTCTCTTCTCCTGCTACATCCAATCAGCCCCCACCTCCTGATCGCTCGGCAGAACTGCGCTTCCAGCCCCTCCCTAACCCCCCTTCCAAAGGAAACCTGAACGAGGCCAGAGGGCTCCCACCGGGCAGCGTCACCCCCAATACCAAGAGCCGCAAACCCCACAACTACCCTCTGCCAGGGCAGATCGAGTCCAGCTGGCACGTTTCCGCACTGAATCGGGCCGAGGGCGCACCATACCCAGACCAAATGGCAAACAAAGGTGGGCAGAACGGTATCGGCTTTACCAGAGCCGCCCGCGCGAGAATGCCGAACCTCAACGATTTGAAAGAAACGGCTCTTTAGAGGAGGAAGGCCCACTAGTGGCCTCTAATGTACTCGGTTTCTCCTTTTCCTTCCTGGCTACCTATGGAATGCTATTGTTAATACAGTGGTACACAATGCCACTTCTGGCCAGAAGGTGGCAATAGTTATGTCTCAGATTTGTTTTTTAAAGCATCCACATTTGATAGAATTTGTATTCTTGTTCATTACACCTGGGTTCAGTTTTCTGTTGAATATATCTTATTGACGATGATATGAATCTATGTATTTGTATATGGAAACTTAGGGATGGGGGACAACAAAAAAATCTGTGGAATTGTAAGAGCTTTAGTTTATACACAAGAGAATGTATAAATATTTAATGTGTAATAATTCTATATTTCATGGAGATTATTTAATGAATTATTGGTGTGTTAATAGTTACAATGTACAGAGTGCATTTTATGGTTGTAACAAAAGTACTTTATTGTTTCTGAATTATTTTCCTCTCTTTACTGAACATTGTTTTCTGATATGAATTCTCAGTGCAGACTAGGTCTATATTCCACACTCATACTGAATCATCACTATTTAAAACATACAACAGCATATCAGCAACTACTGATGCTTCCTAACCAGGTTCTGTGTTACTTTTCATGCGAGACCATTAAATCCACGTCCCATGATGGCTATTTGTCTCACTTTACCCGTAGCCCGTGTCTTACAGTGTTTCTCCACTTCCCATGAGCTTGGCATTCAAAACCTCAAACATTGGGATCAGATAGTGCTGGTTTTTAGCAGGAGTTCATTAGAGCCTAGATCCCTGAAGAGCTGGATTTCCTGTGAATAATGAATTTCAACTGAGGCCCCCGGGGCCTCACCGTGTCTCCCTCTGCGATCTAAACCCCACCAGCTGGTGAATAAGTGTGACTTTGCCTGTGGCACAAGCGATGGCTTACAAGGTTGTGTGAGTTAAGTCTGTATCTCCATCCCGACGTGTCTTTTGCACGTGCGCATGATTCTTTTAACAAACCGAATAACTGGTGGGTTTAGTTTAACGGCATGTTTTTGAAGAGATAAAAGCATTGCCTCAGGACCTGGTAAAAAGGTTTCAAAGATGTAATGCAGTTATTGATCTGTTAGCGGGGAGGTCAGGTGGGAGATGCAATGAGATTTTTGAGCGGCCTCTGAAATGCAGCACATTTTCATTCAGGCTTTCAGTGTTTGTTTTAGATTTATTCCATTGTTTCGTTAAATTCTATTCTACTAATATAGATTGAAATGAGATGGGTACAAAATATGCAAAATAGCTATATTAAGAGTTCCAGGCATTTGAATACCAATGCAAACAGAGCAATATATCATGACTTTGAGGTGAATTCATCATCCTTCATAGAGTTGCTTTGGAGTATTACCATTTTTATTCATCCACATATTCATCATTTTAATAACTCTAGTGAAATGTGTCCTTGAATTTTTTTCCGGTAACTTTTTTTTTTTATTAGTATTGTTTGTCAACGGTGCACTTTAAACAGACATTTCACAGGTGTTTGTGTTGATGAACAAAGAAACTTGTCTCTTCATCAAATGGGCTGGCATATTGTATGTAGTGGTTTGCATCAACAGATTGCTGGGGAAGTTGAATTGAGTTAATTGCATGCACTGAACCATTAACTGGGTCACAGAAGGTGACCATCCGGCTTTATAATTAGGGATCATTTGGCAATTTCTCTCTTTTTTAACAGACAAGGGTCGGACTGGGATGTGAACAATTTCAAACTAGCTTTCAGCAGCAAAGGGAGGAGCTTTGAGATGAAGGGCATTAGATAAGGCCATTAGTGCTCTGTGGATTACAGTAATCCAGCCCCTTTAATATCAGTGCGGTGGTCCACCACTCGAAAAATAAACCATCATGGAGTACAGACTGCCGAACATGTTACTGTTAGCCATCCTGCTGGTGTCCGAAGGTATGTGTCAATTTCACAATAGTAGCAGAAATGTTCAATTTAATCAGATTTATTTTGGATTTAATCAGATTTCATTCTTGATTAAAGACAAAGAAAAAATGTTAACTTCAAATAAAGATGATAGTGAATGTTAAATGTTAATAAAAGATATCACACCTGAATTACAATTTCTTGCTCTTTTTCTCTTCCACATTTTGTCCAGTTTTTTTTGGGCTGCAAGCGCAAGAGGTAATTAAATGCATTTGATATTGATACCAGAGACAATTAAAAGTGAAATATTGATGACAATGTTCATATGTGCTTAGGATGGCGAGGGCAACGACACATGGGCTGGGAAAACCTGCAAGTGTGACTGTGATTCCTCTAGCAAGTTGCTTTCCAAAGGTTCTTCATCAAGTAGGGGACAGGAGATGGACTGCATTCCAGGTAAGAAAGAGAAAGAGATTTTAAGAAATATGAATTCAAAGAATCACATTGCTGTTTTTTTATTTTCCAAACTGTAATAAGCACTTATCGTAACCTGAATGTGAGGGTTTGTAGGCTTTGTCCTGGTTTGGACTCCACTCTGCCACTATGAAGTATTTTGGTTCACAATGTGTCAAACAAATATATAATGAATCAGCTTTCTTCTAGATAGTGTTTTTTTATTGGCTTTATTGTGAATCAAATACAACTCAAATCCGTTTTGTCAGGAGAGCGAAATTTGTGAATGGGGCTTTGCGCTAAATTTGACTCTTTGGGAACTGAGATGGATGGATTTAGTTAGCGCTAGCTGGTGCCCTTTGGAAACAGAAGGCAGGACATGTGCGAATGAGCTGGCTCCCGGACAAGCCCTCGCCTGCAGTGGCACAGAAAGTCATTAATCATTTGGTTGCAGCTTCACCTGGGCCATTGGCACACCACCACAGGGCAGACATGCTCCATTAACACAGAGCAGCTTGCTTGCTCAGTCCTCAGAGACTGATGTGTTAGAATCAAATGAAAGGGAGGAAAGTTGAGGAAAAAAATAAAGACTGAGCAAGAATCAGAGATGGACCGGATGCTTGTTCATAATCCCATTATGTTGAGAGTTCACGAGATTACCAAGACTAGAAGAGGACCTGCCAATCAAACTGCATTGACCATTAAAAGGAATCGTTCACCCAAAAAATTAAGATCATTTATGACATTCCAAATCTATATGACTTACTGTGCAAGAATGTTGGGAACCAAAGAGTTGCAGTTCCCATTGTAGTTTTTGACCATGGAAGTTAATGGGAACCAAAACTGTTTGGTTACCGATATTCTTCAAATGACGATGAGCAAATTTAAATTACATTTTTAGGGTTTAAGTGTTCTAACTTTCTCGTTAAGTGTTGATTTTTTTTTAAAGAGAATTCATGATTTTGATTCAGAATGCATTCATTTTCATTTGATTTGATCAAAACCGGAAGTTGGCATGTCAAAAAAACAATCCTAAATCCTGGAAAAGTGGGACTGTTATGTAAAAACACTGCTGTAGGACTGGAGCTTAAGTGTGGAACTTGACCATCTGTCAACCTAAAGTCTTAATGGATGTTGATCTTTCACTATGGGGAACTAAAGCTTTTGGGATTGCGAAGTCACGAGCAGAAGAGTGGAAGCACGGAATTACAGATCTGCCAGATTAATGCTTTGTCCGTTTCTCTTTAACACAACACGACAAAGAAATCTCTCTGATTGCGTGACTAATGTTTCATTAAGCCCCCTGTCAGACATTTTAGAAATCCTGCAGGCTTTTGTTGAATATTCCTGTTCATAGAGTTGTGTTATTTGGAACTGCCTGTAGAGTCAGAAAGCCTGGTTTGATCCAAACTGACAGAGGTGCATATTTATAGTTTTACTTCAAATTATATGCAAAGCTAAATATTAACCACATTCTCAATTTACTGTCCAGAGTGTCCCTACCATAAGCCCCTGGGTTTCGAGGCAGGATCGGTGACTTCAGATCAGATCAGCTGCTCTAATGAAGACGAGTACACAGGCTGGTTCTCCTCATGGGTTCCAAGCAAAGCAAGGCTCAACAACCAAGGATTTGGGTGAGTTCTCTGAAATATTGCTAATTATGGCAGCTGTTGAAACAGAAGTCATGAGTTTCAGTTAAAAGTGTCAATTGGATTTTTTTTTTTTACTATATAAGGCTAATGTGCATTAGCATGATTTTTAAGTATGAATTTATTTAGTACTGACAGATTTACAGATTTTATTGCAGATTCCACATATCTCAAACTCTTTCATAACCATTGAAATAATATTACAAAAAAACTCGTAAATATATATAAATAAAGAATTACACTACAGTTTAAACTTTTGGGATCATTATGATTTTTAAAATAAATTATTACTTTTATTCAGCAAGGACATTAAATATTGTAATGATTTCTGAATTATCATTTGTCAATGAAGACTGGAGTAATGGCTGCTGAATATTCAGCTTTGCCATGATAAATTACATTTTAAAATGTATTAAAATAGAAAACAGTTATATTAAATTGTAATAGTTTACAGTATTACTGTTTTACTGTATTTTTGATAAAATGAATTAAAATAGAAAACAGTTATTTTAAATTGTAATAGTTTACAGTATTACTGTTTTACTGTATTTTTGATCAAATGAATGCAGCCTCTGAGAGCATAAGAGACTTCTTTCAAAAACTTTAAGAAATCTTACAAACCCCAAACTTTTAGTGTAGTATTATTGAAACAATCTTAAGGAGCCTTGGTCTATGCGATCTGTGATTTTCTTTTGCATTTATAGATTATTCTCTCCTCTCCTAGGTGTGCCTGGCTGTCTAAATTCCAGGATACCAACCAGTGGCTTCAGATTGACCTGAAGGAGGTCAAAGTGGTTTCTGGTATCCTGACCCAGGGCCGCTGTGACTCTGATGAGTGGATTACTAAGTACACTATGCAGTACCGCACCAATGAGAAGCTCAACTGGATCTACTACAAAGACCAAACTGGAAACAACAGGGTAAGACGACAAACAGCCCATCCTGGAATAATAAGGATTGCTATTCCTTTTAAAGTATTGCATAAATATTGTTTTTTCCTCAGGTGTTCTATGGAAACTCTGACCGATCTTCCACAGTCCAGAACCTGCTGCGTCCACCTATCGTAGCACGTTACATCCGCATCCTCCCTCTCGGCTGGCACACTCGTATCGCCATCCGCATGGAGCTGCTACTTTGCATGAATAAATGCACCTGATCTGGAACATGTCAGCAAAGCCATACCCAACTACTTCCTGTTCCACCTCTTTTCTTGTGTCACAATATGCCAAAGTGAATATCATTGCCCAATCACTGCACTCAATTCATTTATTTTTCAAGTAAGAAATGATCATTAGCATGTGTTACATTTATTTGTGTTCAATGTTACATATAAAGCCATTTTTTCATGTTATGTTGTATTCATTATATGAAGTTTGTTGCTTTGGCAAATCAGACTTAAAGGTTTTGCTTATCTGGAGAGAGGTGGGAGATCTCATGGAGTGTTGTATTATTGTGTGTTCTAATGTGGTTTGTGATGGTTATGTAGCATGTTTCATTCCCACCGTTTTGACCAAATCCCTTTTTGTATTTACTATGAGCCTACATTGTTTAATTGTGTTTGTGCACTTACCTGAGAAACAATGCCTTTAAATAAAGGAAGTCTCTCTGTGTACCTTGTATACTTTGGTTGTATAATCTATTCACTCTCAAGTTGGACAAAAATGATCAAATATAACAAATATTAATATATTAAAAAAATTGTAGTAAGGGGGGCATGTGGTAAAGGCCCTTAGTGTATCAATACACGCATGGGATGATCCAATGTATTATTAGAGGAAATATAATTAATTTGCTAATACTAAATTTACATTTTATTTCAAATGAAGTAATCTAATTTCATAAAAATACATCTGATATAGCTTTTAATGATTCACTTGTATATAAGATAATTTAATTATACTCAAGTAAAAATAAGTAAATAAATAATAAATTTTCCCCCAATGTCTAAATTAATTACTGTGTCCATGAATTAGGCTTTACGTCAACAAACATAAAAACATGATATTCTGTTATATAAGTTTCCCAGAAAACTGTACATTAACTATCAAATGACATCTTCTAAACTGTTCAGATTAACTAAATCTGACAAATGCTGATTAGAAAATATGCTCTTGCTACAAATTTTTGAGTCGAGTGCGTGCACATGCGCTTCAAGTCAAATTAAGGAGGCATGCACCTGCTTGTTAGTCATTAGGGGATTGATTAGACATACCTTAAATTGTAGTTTCGCTTCAGCGACTGTTGTTTACACACTCTTCTGATCATCATGAAAGCGCCTAGCCTTAAAAGCAAGCGCTGCACGTCACCCAGAAGTTCCATATCAAGAACCAGAGGACACGCTGCGTTCAGGTACACAGTCCGACAACAGGTGTGTTTTATAGATCCAGTAACTATAACTAAAGAACAAACGTTGAAAATGTACGTAAAATGATTGCATATGAAAACAACTGGCTTCGTCAATCAGACGGCAGTGGGACGCGTTCACGAGTCCACGGGCGTAAGCAGATATTTGCTGCAGAGAGTGGGGTCAGAGGCCGCGCGTCTCTCGTGTTTCAGCCGCTACAGAGCCATCACGCGGAGGGAGATCCTGGAGGCCTGGGATCAGCTGAGACGCCGCAGAAACTCCGCTGCACTGGCAGGCGCTTGAGTCTTTTTAATAGACGCTTTTAATGTATCTATTTTAATGGATCTGTAAATATTTAACTGTTGAAATAAAAGCCTTTTGTTAAAATGGTGAGCCTTTGTTTATTATAGTGTATGCTGGCTTGTGACCTAATCCCCCCCCCCCCGCCAAAACAAAATCCAAAAATGGGTGGAAACCCTCTGCTTAAGAGGATAAAATGGTGCCCAAGCATGACTTTAAAACACTCAGACCCCCTTGGAGAGGGTATTCCTCGTTTTCCCTGCTGATTGCTCCTATTTTGCAAAACATGCAGGTCTACACAACACCGTGAATAACACACTTGATTTGATTACGGGACCGTGCAGATAGGTATGACATGCTGTTGGTGACCAAAATGTATTTAAACGAACCTTCTTCTTTTGATGTTTAATAGCGGTTGGTAAACCAGATTTTGGTGCATATTCCGCCACCTACTGGGATGGAGTGTGAGGCGATATCAAGGAAATGCTAATTCAAAAAAAAAATTCTTCTACCTGTATTTTATTATATACATTTGTTCTTTTCAGAAAATTAATAAGAGCTTTATAACCTTTTATGAGAACTGTTTAACACATTCTATGTTATATAATTCATGCCGGCAGATTTTAATTCCTCTTTTAAAGGGGTCGATGCGATTTAAATTTGTCCTTTCTCTTTGGAGTGTTACAAGCTCTTGGTGCATAAAGACGATCTGCAAAGTTGCAAAGACTAAAGTCTCCAATCCAAAGAGATATTCTTTATAAAAGTTCAGAGTCAACCACGCCTACCTCAAACGGCTCGCAGAGTAGAGTTGTCACATGTGGTTGCCGCAAGCCCGCTCAACGCTCCTTCGTCGAATCTTCCGGCCGCGCCGTTCTCAAGCCTGCCCCCTGCCGATCACTCAAGCCCGCCGCCCTCCGCTCACTCTAGCCTGCCGTGTGTTTCGTTGTGAAAGTGAAAC
>NW_015505182.1:4269988-4323361 GCF_001515645.1 Sinocyclocheilus grahami
TGTTCTTTTAGCAGCATCATATGACCCCTTTAACCCTCTTTAAATAAGCAGATTATTTATTTCAAGTAATTTCGAGTTTTAAGGCTTTTTTCCAGCAGTTTTAATGACATTTTCAAATCAATGTTTTTACAAAAATTTTTATGAAATTGGAAAAAAGTTAGCAACTCTACATTTAACTTTCCTATAATCAAAACATTAATAAACAAAAAAGCACATATAAAAATATACCTTATATTTCTGCATGACTTCTTTTGTGAATCCGTATCTGCAAGAACATCAAAAGCTTAGACTAATAATATAAATCATACTTTTAAATTCAGTTTGAAAAAAAAAACACTAAACTTTTTGACCGCACCAGTTGCACCCCCCTAAGGACGGCCCTGTCGCTCATGAACAAGGCCGGCAGACTGAATTCGTCATATCAATACATCTCGTTCGTAACACAAAGGAGGCGGAGGAACTGCATGACTTTACAATAGGAAGAATCGCCGACAGCTCTGTCTAGTCCGCAAACTACGTTTCACAACAAAACACACTTGAGAAGTGATAAGGAAATAACGCGAGATCCCACGTGCGTCAGACCCGAGTTCTCAGCCAGACTGGAGTTTTAAAATCTGCGACGTGTCGGCGATTCCCTCAGATCGCGTCTTTGATAATTCACACTGTGTGATTGTCACTCGCGTGAACGAGCACCGATTTGCCTCCGATTTCGGGCATTTGTCGGTGATTTTGCAAAACCTGTCGGCGAGTGAAAAATCGGGCTAAAATCGTGCAGTGTGAACTTGGCATTAGTAACTATGTAGACAAGCATATTTTAATCAATTATAAAATAACACTTAAATGGACTGTTCTTCAAAGAATGAAACGATTCAAATAGACTCAATGTCGCCACCTACTGACGTAAGTGCATAAAGGGTTAATAAGCGGGTCAGTGAATGAATCTTTTTCTGAACGGATCCAAACGATTCGAGTCACTGGAATGAATCAAAACCTCCTCACTAGACTCACACGAGTCAGTGAGACATGCTCTCAAATCGTCAGACTGCCACGGCGTTTCATGCAGGCTAGCCTTGTCTGACACCTGTGGTGTTGTTTAGCTGTTGCATCCCTCCACATTTGGAAATTAATGTTTGATTTTTCATCATTTACTTCTTATCCAATCCTAATTTCTCAACTCATGTGCATGTCGTTCTGAATGATGGACAACGGAAAGGTAACTTAATTTTTGAATCTCGTTTCCAATACGCTATTTTTTGTTGGTGTTCCGTGCCTAATTATACGATTGTTTATTCCGCGTGTTTCTTCAGCCTTTTTGTTGTTAAAGAATAATGTCTGTGTAATAATCTTTTTAGTACATCTTAAAGAGTTTCATGTTACTTAAAAATAATAAGCATCTCCCCAGAAGTTGGGACAACATATTTATTATTATTGTTATTATTGTATTTGTAACGCTGTGAAGATGACAATCAACAGTCTACATCTCTCTCCCGGTGTCCCCTCCCAGAGATTGATCACTGTTAAAAGGGCCCTTTGAAAGGCTCTTTAGGGCACAGATTAAAGTCCAGCATGATTTGTATCTTTTGTTGCTTAATTCTGCAGAGACACACTACTGTGATGCTGGATTAATTCCAAGCAGTATTGCTTTTTTCTAATGCCATTTCACTTCATTATGAATATCAAAACAGCACTGAAATATTAGATCTAATAGCCATGAGGATGCATCTCCCCAGATTTGTAATCAAATATATTTTTATGAAACATTACCCTCAATCCTGAATATGTGGTTGCAGTCTCTGTACTGATGAAGTTTAAGCTGTTTAATTTTAAGTTTAATTCTTAAATTATTTATTAAATTCTTATATTATTATTTAAATAATTTATTTTTGCACAAACATTTCTGGATACTAAATGAAGAAGAGAACCTTAAGAATTTTGGGTATTCATGACTAGAAGCAAGAAGTACCATCATGGGATGCGGCACATCCATTGCCATTGAGAACCAAACACGACCCTCAGAAACTGGTAAATATTTGTTCTTTATCCCTAATGCTTTAATGTGATTTGCAATATTGTTTAACCTCTTTTTCCTCTCCCCTTTGCAACAACTCTGGTTTCAAGAAGTGTGCATTACTTATTTATTGAAAAATATGGCAATGCTTGCGTTGCATTTAGTCCCCAGCCTTGTCTTTTTTTTCCACTCCCAAGGTATTACTTAAATTATTCAATTTAATTTAATCACCTCTCACACAGATGGCTCCATCAAGCAGTCCAGCCCAGCTCTGAGTAAGGCACTTTCTTTAGCATCTATCATCACTGTCTGTGTCTCATTCGTGGCTATAGAGAAGTACTAGATGGCATGAAAGCGCCAATGTAGATTTGTTTACATACTTTTAAAACTACCATATTTTTTTAGGTAAACCTATGAGTGTGATTTTTCTCTGTGCATTTAGAATAAATAAAATGGATGATCATGAGCAATTCTCCCATCCTTCTCGAACACGGCTTATAATTTCTCTATGGATGTGTACTCTTGAGCAAAGCCTTGTCTCTAATGTCTGTGTTGTGTTCTTTCTCCTTAACTGCTCCTAGCAGTTCTTTAATTAGCACTTGTGATATTGACCTCCTGAGACGAGGTGTATTTTTAGAACAGTATTTGCAGTCAAGTGTTCTGGAAAAGATGCAAGTGTTCCTGTACCAAGAGCTGTATGTGCATTAAAGCATGATGTTAACATGGTAACGTGAATCTGATGAGACAAATGAGAATCAACTGTAGCAACAGAACATCTTTGAAGGGTTGTTGTGGTACTGTCTTAAAATGTTTTTAATCTTTCATGTTTAATTTCTCTATATATGCACGTATATTTCCCAGAAATTCTACATTTGCCATTTTGGCATTGTCTTTTGACTCATTTGTTCTCAGAAATAATTTGTTAAACAAGTACAGTTTAACCATGAGTAGCAACCTCCTTTATACCAAAGCGCTCTCCCATGCCCTCATGGGATAGCAAAGTGTCCAATGGTTGCAGACTATCAGGGGATGGAGTAGGTCATGCCGGGTCTTGTTTAATGAATGCTGCATATTAAGATAGAGGCTGTGTCTGAAATCGCATACTAAGTAGGTACTTCTTTTGCATAAGTAAATAAATTGTGTCAGCTAAGAAAGTAAGTGTGTAATTTGAATGAAATATGGATGTACTACAGTCACTATGTTGTCATTGCCATGCGACCTACCAGCATCAGTTGCGCCGCTTCACTACCATTCACAAATTCGCTCCCGTGGCCTCATGGGATAGATTTGCATTGTATGCATTGAAGTAGTAAGTCATCTGGGTGTGTGAAGAGACATACTACTCTCTTCACACACTGTTTTTCTGCCTATTATATAGGAAAGTATGCGATTTCGGTTGCAGACATATTACTGCTTTTTGCACACAAAGTAGGGAAGTATTCATATTTGGTGCATTGAAAAACCTCATTGCCTGCATTTCTCTTCCCAAATAGTTTTTCTCAAAACTGTGGTCACAGAAATATTGCTTAAAGGATTCTGTTTACACCAGCCACTTGCGTTCTTTGTGTGTTCTTAACGTATTTAGCCATGAAAGCTGCCATACTGATCCAGCGTTGGTACAGACGCTATGTTGCTCGCCTGGAGATGAGAAGACTCTATTCATGGAACATCTTTCAGTCCATTGAGTATGCAGGGAAACAGGACCAGCTACAGGTATAAACGACACTTGCTTATTATGGCCAGTCCATACATAGAAAAAAACCAAATATCTTACCCTACGCTTAATAAACTTGTAATGATTATTCAAACTCAGATTTTCAACATTCATTTTAATGCAAGTATACATCTTTTTAATTTTTGTAGCTCTCCAGTTTCTTCAGTTTCATGTTGGACAACTTCACACAGATGAATGGACCAGGTAATAACTGTGTCCGATTAAAAGATGCAAAAGCTTCTTTAAGGAAAGTGTGTAATTTAATTGCACAAATAATTAACCATTTCAAACACTCCCATTTGTCATAGGTCAGACAAACTGATTAAACACACTATTGGTTAAGCCATGGTGGTTTGTCAGGCTATAGTAGTTTGTAGATTGTTTTTTCATTATCATCTGAATTTGGCTGTCCCTAAGCACACCTTTGGAAAGCCCCTAGCTCATGTGATTTTTGCATGAAACGATCTCCTTCTGGAGTGTTGCACACCTATCCTTTTAGTGATTCCAAAAAATGCTATATGGGGAGACAGTTGCTAAGCAACCTTGGGAGATCTCATTTTGAGTGGTGGTAATGCGGAGAGAGCCAGAAATGCAGCAATCAGCCTCCACAGGCAGCTGTCCAAAGTGCAGAATTACAGAAGACAATTAGTCCTATCTTTAGGCAAGCAGAACAGCGGAAACTCAAATGAGATCACCAAGAACACAGTTGAAAAATCTAGAGAGAGACTGTGCATAGAATGTTTCTGAAGAACAATAACAGTAGTGAAAACAACATATTCAGTTGTTTTACCCAATAGTGAATGTTAATGTTCCTTTCACTATTTTATATTCTTCACATGGGGTTCTTTGCTCCAGCCTGGGATGACACTAAATTGGCTTTCCTCTGGGAAAATGGTTTAATCAGTTCCTATTGAGTGGGCCGCAAGTGCACATGACTGGTCTTGTCAGGTAATCATGATCTAGGGATTGGATGGTTTTCAGCTTCTTGTCTGTGTGGCTTCAGAATCTTTGCCTGATGGCAATTAGGAAGTATGTAATTATAGTATTGTAAAGTGTATCTTCATATTTATTATTGAAAGGTCTGCAATCACAATATAGTGGAGCTTAATTGGGTGCCATGGGTTCTGAGCACTAAGGCTTATATTTTAATATTATATATATATATATATATATACACTTTTTTTTCATTCTCATGCTCACCAAGGCTGAATTTGTGTGATCATAAATGCAGTAAAAAAAAAAGGTAAGATTATTATTATTATTATTAGAAAGTAAAAATTATTAAAAATGTTAATAGTTATTAATATCTGAATTACCATTAATATATGTTTATATAGTATATATGAGACCCTGGACCACAAAACCAGTCATAAGCAGCACAGGTATATTTGTGGCAATAGCCAACAATACATTGTATGGGTCAAAATGATCAATGATCAATTATCTATCTCAGCCAAATATTGTCAGATCCTGACAAAACATACTTCAATAGAAAGCTTATTTATTCAGCTTTCAGGTGATGTATAAATCTCAATTTTAAATAAATGGACCCTTATGACTGGTTTTCCTGTCCAGGGTCACATATGATATATTATATTATATGTTAAAGCATAAATTATTCCTCTGGTGGCATAGTTAAATTTTCAGCAGTCAATATTGAAAACGGTTGTGCTTCTTCATGTTTTTGTGAAAAGCATTACACTTTTTTTCAGGATTCTTTGATAAATAGAAAGTTGAATAAACAAAACATTTATTTGAAATAGAAATTTCAAATAAATAATGTCTTTACTGTCACTTTTGTTCAGTTTAATGCATCCTTGATAAAAGTATCAGTTTCTAAAAAAAAAAAAAACTTACTGACCAACCTTTTGAACATTAGCACATCTGCAGATTTTTACTCAAAATCACAGAAAAGGCTTGAATATTGCCTGATTTTCGGTCAGACAGTAGAGCTCTTTATGTGAAACCAAATGGAGCGTAATAATGTTTGTTTATCGCTAGCCATCTAAAAAGCAGAGAATGATGTCCAGTAGATATTGGCTAAATCAAGGCAAGAACAAATTATTTTGCGTTTGCTTTCTCCCCAATACAAACATCTGTTCCTGAAATTCAAGTCTCTCTGCATAAATTTATGGAAAACACTGCAAATTTACATTTTCAATAATGACACAATGGGTCAGCACTCCTCAAATCCCTGTGCAGGGCCAGACGCTATGGAAATTGAAGTATGCTACATTGTGTTATGGCACTGTGTGCTGGGTATTTTGATGGCCAATCAAAATAGGCCTTTCATAATAGACTCCAGGTTGAGAATTAATCATTTATTTAATAACTGAAAATTGAAACAGATATGCCTGTCCGCATGTATTCATGTTCCCATGTGCTCATCATGCCACATGCCTAGCACTGCCTAACAATAACACAAACCTTTTGATGTTCCAGAGTGTTTCCTGATTCACATTTACATTTTTTTTTTATCAGGCTGCTTTTTTTTTGCTGATTATAGTAATAAATAGTTATCACATGATGATGGAGAAAAAAGGTTAACATTTTTATGACATAGATTATGCATTTTCCATACCATGTCCCAACATCCACGCACCATAAAATTGGTTACACTGATTCACACCAAGATAATCAAGTTGCATGTCACACTTGCTGTCTGTGATTTGTTCTTTCATTCTTCCCACACATGAGTCACGACAGCAGCCGTGTTCTCTTTCCCCCAGACTTAATCTCTCACCTCCTTGACTCTGTGGTTGACCCGTTAACTGAGGAGGTCAGGCAGTTGAAGTACGAGCAGATTGTCGTGTCGGAATCGTACTGCGGCCCTCGTCTCTCCTTCCCACTGAGCGTGACTGATACCAATGTCCTGCTCAGCGCCTTTAAAGAGGAGCAGGTGCAACGCTATAAAACTTTCACTAATAGTCTGAACAATTATGAGCCTTCTGGCAAAAACCAAGATCATCTTGTACATTATTTACCTCTGTCTAGCAGACTTTAAACCGTCTTCAAATTGTGTTACACTACCGTTCAAATGTTTGGGGTTGGTCAGATTTTTTAAATGTGCTGCATTTATACAGTAAATATAGTAATAGTGTATATTTTGTTACAATTTAAAATACTTAATAACTGTTTTGTATTTTAATACATTTAAAATGTAATTTATTCCTACATGGAAAAGGTGAATTTTAAGCAGTCATTACTCCAGTCTTCAGTGGCACATGATCCTTCAGAGATCATTCTTAGATGCTGTTTTGTTGCTCAAGAAACATTTCTTTTTATTATCAATGTTGAAAATAGTTGCTCTTCTAAGGAATCTGTAATTAATGTTTAATCTTTTTAATCTTGTTTCATTATAAATGGCTTTACTATCACTTTTGATAAATATAATGCACCCTTGTTGAATAAAAATATTATATTCTTTCAAAATAAATAAATGACCCCAAACATTTGAACAGTAGCATATATTTATAACCTTAATAGTTTTATAATATTTTCTGTAGTGCTGTCAAACGATTAATTGTGATTAATCGCATCCAAAATAAAGTTCTTGTTTATATATATATTTTCAAAATATATACTCTATGTGTGTGTATTTATATATACATAATAAATCTACACAGTTAACATACATATATTATGTAAACACAAACTTTTATTTTGGATGCGATTAAAATTATTTTTTATAAACAGTAACAAAACATAAGCTTAACTAAAACTTTCTCTTTTCTACAATTCTAACCATTCTTCTATTCTATTGCTCTTTAATTTAGAAATGGCAAACAAAAAATGCAGTGACCTATAAATGCGTGACTCATTTTCAGACTCTTCACGGCAAATATGTGCTGCAACTACTATATGAAACGAAGAAGTTCTTGAAACAGATGCCAAACGTCATATACCTGTCGACGTCCTATGCCAAAGAGATAACTATATGTGGTGAGACACTATATATTTTATGAAAAAAAGAATCCACCTCAGATTTGTTGCAAGTTGCAACAGTGCATTTGAGATATGTTAAATATTTTTAATAGCTTGTATGGAAAACCAGTGATGTGGCATGAATGAATGAGTGCTTATTTATTTTGCACTTCAATGTACCTCAATGGGCTCCTCACAGCAACCTGCACCATTTCATACTCAACAGCGCTCCTGATTCAATTAGTACAGAAAAGCATGCATGAATAACTGAATTCCCATCTTCGAATACTCTAAAAGAGATCGCGTTATACCATTTAAAGTGTTTATATTTTGCATATTTTCATCACAGATTCCAATATTTGATTTATATTCCCTGGAATGATAAACAGCTTTTATGTGCCGCCTTTCTCTTTCACACAGGCGATCTGCATGGTAGACTGGATGACTTACTGCTTATATTTTACAAGGTAAATGCAGATCGATTGTTTAGATGTAGACTATTATTTTGAGTAATTACATTTTAGTATATTGGTGCAGGGGTAATGTACCTAAGCAAATCCAGAGAACGAGTTCATTAAAGCCACTTGGGCATGACTTGTGACTTATTACACTCAAGATGTATTGCCTTATTGCCCAGAACGGTCTGCCCTCTGCGGAGAACCCCTACATATTCAATGGAGACTTTGTGGATCGAGGAAAGAAATCTACAGAGATTATCATCATTCTGTTTGCCTTCCTACTGCTGTGCCCCGACCACATGTATCTGAACAGAGGCAACCATGAGGACCACATCATGAACCTCAGGTAACATGCTAAATCATCCATTCAGACTAATAATGAAGGCATGACTTTTAATAAAGCTATACAAAAATTATTCCATGCTCTGTGCATCCTAGTAGTAAAAAAAAGGCTTTCTAGGCATGGTATACAACAAATAGGATGCACTCAAAAAGTTTTTGTCTTTTTTTTTCAAACTGAATTTAAAAGTATGATTTATATTATTAGTGTGTAAGCTTTTGATGTTCTTGCAGATACGGATTCACAAAAGAAGTCATGCAGAAATATAAGGTATATTTTTATATGTGCTTTTTTGTTTATTAATGTTTTGATTATAGGCAAGTTAAATGTAGAGTTGCTAACTTTTTTCCAATTTCGTAACAATTTTTGTAAAAACATTGATGTGAAAATGTCATTAAAACTGCTGAAAAAAGCCTTAAAACTCGAAATTACTTGAAATAAATAATCTGCTTATTTAAGGAGGGTTAATAAAGGTTTAAAAAGGTTTACTGTCAAATATTAGACGTCACCGCCACTTACTGGACATGTAAAGAAATGCACATTAACTTCTGCTGTGTTCTTAATAGACTCATGGCAGGGAAATCCTACAGCTTCTTCAGGATGTGTTCAGCCTGCTTCCTCTTGCAACTGTCATCGATAACAAAGTGCTTATTGTTCACGGTGGCATATCGGACAAAACTGATCTGGACTTTCTGAGCACTGTTGAAAGGCATAAAGTAGGTGTTTTTTTGTTTTTTACTTCCGGATGGATTTATATTCTTTATTTTCACATAATAAAATGATTTCAATTTTAAATTTATAATTCACATGCATTTGTTTATTTATTTGGCTTTCTGAGCACAGTTGTGAGACATAAAGTAGGTATTTTATTTATAGGAGAAGTCTATTTATTGGCTTCTTACATAATAAAATAATTTCAGTGTAAATATACAGTTCATGTTTGTTTAGGTAAGTAGCCATGTAAAAACCAGGATAATGTAAAAAGGATTATCCCTCACATTGCAGGTGAAGTCTGCTCTTAGGTTGCCCAAATGCAGCATTGATCATCTCAACGTCCGTGCCTGCAGTCGCAGCAGCAGCAGACACAGCGGAAGATCCAGACTGGACAGCCCTTGCTCCTCAGGCCGCACCAGTCGTGCTTCCTGCAGAAGGAAGAAGCACTTCACTAGGCAGGGGAGCTGCTCCTCATCTTCATCATCCTCATCCTCCTCATCATCCGTGTGCTCCCCCCGGATCTCGTCACGGAACACTCCACATCGACCTCCGCCTTCCCCTAGTCTGCCGAGCCCCACCGATGTGCTCCAAGTGCCCTTCCTGGACTCCTTCGTCTCCCTAGAGCCCCCTGAGCCACCCAGAGAAGAACTGGAATGGCAGCAAGTGAGTTGAAACTGTTCCCAGGATGTGTGTTTTGTCGGTGAAATTGTGTGACAAATAACTTCTATCTTGGATGTGGAACTGTTCTGCCTTGGAACTCCATTTAGCTTAAACCTCCACAACACAATATGACTCACTTTATTGCAGGAGATGTGAGAATTTTGTACCAACTTACTGAACTTCCATAAAAAGTATTTATGAATTATAAAAGAGCATGGCACTCTGGGTTTTGTGCTTAGAAAGAATAAATCGACAACCACACATTTCTATGATATTCTTCAATATAAAATCTTCCAGTTTTTGTATTTTTGTGTTCTAATTTTAATTTTAGTTTGTGTTTTTTTTTTTGTCATATACAGGTGCATCTCGATAAATTAGAATGTCGTGGAAAAGTTCATTTATTTCGGGGGTTCAACTGAATCAGTGCGGCGTGGCATGGAGACAATCAGCCTGTGGCACTGCTGAGGTGGTATGGAAGCCCAGGTTGCTTTGATAGCGGCCTTCAGGGCATCTGCATTGTTGGGTCTGGTGTCTCTCATCTTCCTCTTGACAATAGTCCTGCTGGAAAATGAAATCAGCATCTCCATAAAGCTTGTCAGCAGAAGGAAGCATGAAGTGCTCTAAAATTTCCTGGTAGATGGCTGCGTTGACTGTGGACTTCAGAAAACACAGTGGACCAAAGTCCACGCCTGGCCCGTCTTAGTGCAGATGGCAATGTAGAGTATGAATCCTGCTTTGAGGACATAAGCCCTGGAGAACCCATCCCTCCAGTCAGTATCATAATCTATGTTTATGTTATGTAAGGATGGGCTGTATGACACAAAATTACTCATATAATTTATGATATAAGATTTTGATTACATTAACGTTATACATATCACTTTGACACCTTTATAATAATTTCAGCAAGGAATTTGGAAAATGGTTTATATGTAAATAGTCGTGTGGTAATGCTTATATTTGGATAATCAAGTGAATTATTTACAAAGTAATGAACCATTGTTAAACAGCTGACATGAAAAAATTTGGTTGCCAAATTTTAACCACATATATGTTATACTGCCCAGCTTTAGCAGACATTTTTACTTTTATTTTGAAAATATAGTAACTCACAATTCAGTCTCAGTTTTTGAAATTAACCTTTTTTTAGGTAACACCAAACTTGGCTGAAACTCTTTATAGATATAGAACTGACTTAGAGATAATATTTAACATCATCGATAAGGACCATTCAGGTTAGTGGCAATGCTTTCCTGATTGTTCAATGAGATTAATGCTGGTTATTATATGGTGATCATAACCCACCTGTTTACCTTCACATAGGTCAGATCTCCATTGAGGAGTTCCGTCAGACTTGGAAGCTCTTCAGTTCCCATTTGGGGGTTGCTGTGAATGACCAGACGATAGACGACATGGCTCGAAGCATAGACTTTAACAAAGACGGCAGCATTGATTTTAATGAGTTCCTGGAGGCTTTCAGGGTGGTGCATAAACTGGATGTCAAAGAGCAGCAGCAGGGTTAATTCTGGATGAGCAGATTACAGACAAGGCACATTTACAAATAATTTTGTCACTTCATCTTTATTTTTTAACATCTTATGGCACAGAAGTTATTTATTTTCATTTTCCAGGATTCACATTTTTCATAAAGGTAAGAGTTTTCAGGCTTCCTGCCCTTTGTGATATAAAAGAATGAGAAAAAAAGTTCAAATATACTGAAAAATGCACAGTTTAAATACAGTCACAGCTATTTTGTAGCACTGTAATTCACAAGTGGAGTATAATTGTTCAGCAGTACATAACCCTATAATTGAGACTTCACTTTGAGTCATGAGTCATTTTTGTTGTAGATATTTCTCTGATATTAACTGCTCTGTTTTCATCTTGTATGTGGTTTACAATGTACAGTGGGGAAAAAAAGTATTTAGTCAGCCACCAATTGTACCATCTTTTATTATCAAACCTAAAACGTCAATTTATGCCCTCACCAGACATGATGTGTTTCATAAAGTCAAGGGGTAGAAATAAATAGATGAATTTCAAAGGGTGGTCAGTTTTCTCTCAATATACAGTATAAATGCCATAAATATAATCACATTTATTATCTTTACATATTTAGTGTTTAGTATACAGTGTTTAGTTTGGCAGACAAAATCAGTGTTATCATTTACAAATAAAATATTAGTAGTATAATAATAATAATACTAAAATAATGGTGGTGGTTAAGGAGATCCCCTTGACAATGTAAAGTGTTTTGAATGTCTAGAAGAGCGCTATATAAATGTAACAAATTATAACACTGGTCTGCATTCACACAAGTAACAAAGAGTATTGGCTTTTATGCAGTGGTTTTAACTGAAGTCATCTGAGCTGACTTGCTGTTGCTCCCCTTAACAAGAAAAAAACACACTGTCTGTTTCTATGTTTTCATCCTGTTTTGAAGATGAGTGTTCAAGATGTTTTAAACTCCTGTTATTCTGTTTTGTGTCTCCTCCCCTTTTCTCTCCCTTCCCCTTCTCTCATGTCTTATCTTTTTACCCAATCACTTCAAGACTCCTCTCTCTAGTGTTCAGTTTGCCTGAGTGATCTTCATTTACAGTCTGACACTCTAAGGTTTTCGACAGCCTCTTTTTTACGGTGGAATTTGCTCAATCATGCTAGGTTGGAGAGGTGCACTGCTGTGTGTATTTTTGTCTCTGCTCTGGATGCAAACTCCAGGTACAGTATCATGAAAATTTATATTATCACATTAAGCCATAGGTAAATCTTTGAAGCACTTTTTTTCAGACTTTCAGTCTGCCCTTGATTAACAATTTTAGATGTTGTGATTTAGTCTGATCTGTGTGCAAGCATATGATTATTTCTGATGGTTTTCACTTAGGCATTGCTGATAAAGGCTGCAGTGGCTTTGGACACTTAGAAAATGGGCGTATGTTTTTCCGTTATGGAGGATTGTATGTTACCTTCACCTGTAATCCAGGATTCCGGATCCACGGTTACCGTACTAGCAGCTGTGTATCTGGACAGTGGGCCAGAGACCCACCGCTGTGTGTGGGTTAGTAAATATTCACAAAGTTTGTAAATATACACACATTTATTCTGTATTGTGAAATATGGCCATGAAGTAGATTAATCTCTCTAAGATTTGTCAAGCGAAAAAGCTTGTTTAAAATAAACTGCAGTAGTTAAAATTATGTTTTATAGGTTCTCTAATGTAATGCTGATACTTACAGCCATACCATAAGTTGTTTTGTACCCCAGCATCAGGATGCCCCAGCCCTGGTGATCTCCTGCATGGAAGTACTGTGGTTTCTAAAGACAGATCTCTGGCCGCCTTCAGCTGTGACACTGGATTCAGTTTGTTTGGATCTGCGCTTCTCTTCTGCAAGGGGAAAAGCTGGAACAGCACTAAGCCTGTCTGCAAAGGTATGTCATCTGAATCAAGCGTAAATGCCAAAACTGTTTGATTTATTAACATATACCATTTTTTGGCTTATTGTTTTTACATCACTGCTACAATTACTTCCTGTAAAATTCTCACCATCTGTTTGCTTTGGCTCCTTCATGTTCCTCCTTACGGTTTGTTTCTTGGTTCTTACAGTGGCTGATATAATGAGTGTTCTTCATCTGAATCAAGACTCTTTACATGGTCCTGTCTCAGCACAGGGCCATGATGTTCCTACAAGCCTAAAAGTTCGCTTACATAGCCATTTAAACACTGCTTCCAAGGATGCTTTTTTAAAAACAGTGTTGCTTGGGGTCCCTCACATCAGACTTGACTTTACAGACCTCAAGCAGAAAAATATTAGGAAACCAGTAGAGAAAAAGCCCTCAAAGATTCTATTGTTTGACAAAACACGAGACCGTGGAAAGGCTGGGCCAATCAACAACCTTGAAAACTTCAAGGATCCAATCAGGAACTCTGTGACGGTGGCGTCTGTGACTGTAAACACGATCTCATTAGCCAGTTCTTTTCTTGAATCTTCATTTTTGAGCACCACACCAACAAGCTTCGTCACTCCAGCAATGGCCACTCAACAAGTCAAGATCATGGATCAAACATTTACTGAAGCACCATACAGAAGAAACAAAAAAGGTTATCAGTCCACGCTTGGTACAGACAAACTATTTCAAAGAGCCTCAGTCATTTCAGCTGTTAAGACTTTACCAGAATACAGTAAAAATAATTCACACTGGATATCAACTACACCTGCACCAAACCTCAACACATTAGGCACAGATGACCATCTACAGTCAGAGACTTTCATCAAAGTAGACACCACTGAGAGTTTTGCACCTTCAACTACAAGCTATCCTGGTTTTATGGTGTCTAAACATGAGTTTGTTTCCTTTGCACTTGATCCGTGGTCTACTGCTCCATCTACCTCCAGAGGACTCATTGAACAAAGACCAGACCTTACTGAGACATCACCGCCACCAGATACCACTGGATATATATCATCTGGCGAGGAGGTCTTGACGACGGCCACCCAGCTTGTGTCTGGCCTGCATCTGAAGGCTCCAACAGACCTCCACAACTCAACTGACATTACTGATGATCAAGTAAATGAAAAAAGCAATCAGAGTGACCCCAAACAAACACTTGATCCTTCAGCGTGGAAAGATCTTCCAAGATTTTCAAGGATACGTCGTCCAGTGTGTCCCTACCCTCCGTTTCCTTCTCACGGAACGTTCTACTTTCGGTCGATAAAGAATCCTGGCCCGCTTCAGTATAAGCATTATATTCAGTATGCATGTTACCCTGGATACACATTGACCAATGGTGACGTCTACAGCTATTGTCAACACAATGGACAATGGAGTGGCCAAACACCTCTCTGCTTAGGTGAGATATGTGACACATATTGGATCTAAATATGTAGAGAGTTCATTTGTCCAGGAAATAATCTAGAGCTTTTAATGTGAACTGCAATCACAAGATTCTTGTTTGAAACTGCAGCATGTTATATAGTGCACAAAACATCAGTTTATTCATTTATCTATGAAAGCACATTTTCTCCACATAAGAAAAAAATAAAACATGCTTTCGTTAATCTTTATGATGACAAAAAGTCAAAACTATGAAATAAAAGTAATTATTAAAAAAGATTTTTTTTAGTCATAATTCATAATTCATAATTCAAGTCATAATTTAGATGAAAAGTAATAATTTAGGCAAATCTAAATAATAATGTCTTTAGCTTATAAATTTGACTTTTTGTCAGTTTCGACTTCATTATTCTGATTTATCATTTTTTGAATTTTTTACTTTTTATGTGATAATTATGATTTATAAAAGCATGCTTTTTTTCTTATGTGGCAGAAATGGGCTTACAGATAATTATCAGATACTTGTAACTAAAGAATCAAATCAGGTCATAATCAGTTTATCCTAAGGAGACAGAAGAGAGGATGCTTTATTTATTTAAGAAAGGGTTCATTAACAAGTTTGAATCAAGTGCTCAGAGATTAAAGTTGCTGGAAAGATTAATTTTTCATAATCCTGTTTAGGTGTTTTTATTGTATCGGCATTTTAGTATGCTGACCCTTTCCTGTCACCACCCTCCATTCTTATATGTCTTGATATTTGACATCTGAGTAATATCCTGCTCATCACTTCTCTAAGCAGGTGACAGGCAGAACTGATCACTAGAGCTGTTCACAGAGGGCCTCAGGATGGCTTTAAACGTAATCGGACACATCTAGGAATATGTGTTTATACAGATGGACATTACTGTTTTGAACTCAGGTGTTCTGCTAAACCCATTATCTTATTTCAAAAATGCACGTAAAAACATCTTAATGAATCAAATTCAGTTTACCATTGTGTTTAGTGGGCTATTTTTGTTAAGCAAAAAGTACATTTAAAAATCATTTAGTTGTCAAAAGTGTTTCCTGTCCACACAAGGTAAATTCATTAACCCGGAGAATCTGTAAGTCACTGCAGATGTGGGATTTCACTCTCAGCAGGGAGCAAATCCTGTCCTGTTCTCTAAACCTAAACCATACCATGTAAATTAAATTATATTATTTGAAAGGGACCACTTAGTCTGTCACGTTCTGTTTCACAAGCAATTAAAAACATACTTTCTTTGTTGGATCTTATAAATTCCTCATAATATGTTTCTTTTAACTGCAGAGTTAACTCCTTGCTCCTTAAACAATGGAGGATGTTCGCAGATCTGTCATGTAAATAAACAGAATCGCGCTCAGTGTCTTTGTAAACCAGGATTTCTTCTTCTGGAGGATCAGCGCACCTGTAGAGGTGAGATAGGAACCACATGCACATGTAATCTTGTTATATACCATATCATAACCACTGTGATATGACCACGGAATAGAATTCTTTAGACATACAGACTCCAGTGATTATAGGTTTTCCACATTAGGAATGGCGGCTTTCTCTTTTTCCGTCATGATGTGGTCCTGACACTAGGTTAACAGCTTGTTTATGTATCCTTGACCTGAGGGTCATAGATTTATGGCTTTGGTTACAAACCAGCTGTGGTGTGTCGATTCAGCCCTGAATGTCTGCAATACTTAACATTACCCTCTGGTGTCACTCCAGGGCTTTCGTGACCTATATCAGCAAATGTTATATGAGAGCTCAAAGACGAGGTATGGCACCTGTGTGAGGTTCACATGGTGTTTTAAGAGTTAAGAGTTATCCATCATATAAGGAAGAAAAAACAGTATACACTCTTAAAATTAAGGTTTCCAAAAGGGTTCCTCGATTTTTCCTCCAACCTCTCCAGGTTTCAAATCGTTCTAAAAAGAACCATTTTTTTCTTAGTGTGAAGAATATTTTGATAATCTGAAGAACCTTTTTTCCACTATAAAATGTGATCTCATAAGTGGACAATGCTACAGTAAATACAAGTGTAAGCAAGGTTCAAAACATTTTGTTATCCAATAGCTGTACAACTTTATTTATAGATTTGGATGAATGTGTGGAGGAGTTGCACCTGTGCCAGCAGGTCTGTCAAAATACCTTGGGCTCGTACAGGTGTAATTGCAGTCCAGGGTTTCAGCTCTCTTCAGACGGGACATCCTGCTCTGGTGAGTGAATCAGTGTTTGGTGTGTGCTGATGCACTGCCAATGACAAAAATCATTCTTAAAAGTATAGTTCACTCAAAAATGAAAATTCTGTCATTAATTACTCACCCTCATGTTGTTCCAAACCCCTAAGACCTTTGTTTATCTTTGGAACACAAATTAAGATATATTTAATGAAATCTGAGAGCTTTCTGGCCCTGCATAGACAGCAATGAAACTACCACATTCAAGGCCCAGAAAGGTAGTGTGGACATCGTTAAAATAGTCCATGTGACATTTTGTGTGCAAAGAAAACTAAAATAACGACTTTATTGTTTTCTTTGCACACAAAAAGTATTAAAATTACGGTTTAATCACTGATGTCACATGGACTATTTTAACAATGTCCTTACTGCCTTTCTGTGACTTGAAAGTTTCAGTTGCATTGCTGTCTGCAGAGTCAGGAAGCTCTTGGATTTCATCAAAAATATCTTAAATTGTGTTTAGAAGATGAACAAATGTCTTACAAGTTTGGAACGAAATAAGAGTGAATTCTGATTACAAACTTCAACCCCATGGTCTTGATGTAGTTAATGTTAATATTTCTGCAGATGTGGATGAGTGTGAACATGTTGGTAGTGCTCTCTGTGTATTTGGCTGCATTAATACCCCAGGCAGTTTCCAGTGCTCGTGTCCTGTAGGGTACCAACTGGACAGCAACAATAGGCATTGCAAAGGTCGGTCATCTACATTATCTTAATTTAATTTGTCCTGACATACCTGTAGAATAAAGCAGGTGCTGTATGTCATAATAGGGTAAAAAAGGCATATTTGCAGTGGTTTTTATTACACCTGTTTACTATATGTAGACTAATACCAGAAAAAATATATTTTTCTTATACCACAAAATTTGTTTTTGCATCACCATTTTCTACTGTTTTTTGACATTGTGAGAAACCCCAAATGAATAGATGATTTCTATGCTAATGAACATTGAGATTAGTGTATTTTTTATTCTAAAAGGTGCATTTGTGGTTTGGTTTTAGACATTAATGAGTGTGAGGAGACAGCTGTCCTCCAGCAGAAATGGTTGCACAGGTGTGAGTGGAAGTGTGTAAATCTGCCAGGTACATACAGATGTGTTTGTCCTCGTGGATACAGATTGCACCCTAATGGACACCAGTGTGAAGGTCAGCCCACAAACATACAAATCTTACAGCATGCTTATGCACATACCAAAATTCGGTGTAGATATTACTTGAAAGATGAATTCTTGCTCATAAGAGTTCTTTCTTCTTGTATTTGTCAGATGTTAATGAGTGTGAACTGAAGAACGCCAACTGTTCTCACCTCTGCTTCAACCACAGAGGCGGCTACAAATGTGCCTGTCCAGAAACACACCGAATATCCCCAAATAACCAAAACAACTGTCAGCCGGTAGAGAAACACACTAGCTCCTCACACTGACTGATTTATCTTTTTTTTTGTATATTAATTGAACTATCTTTTGCAAAATATTTTGTATTTATGCACCTACAGTTATGTATGTATAAGCTCTGATGATGATGACGAGGTATCTATAATTATAAAGTTCAGCTTTGTTACTGCTCTTGACTCTCACCTTGTCCATTCGTCTTGATGCAATGGCACCACCTTGTGGTCACACTAAACACGTCCTGAGATGTGTGTGTGTGTGTGTGTGTGTGTGTGTGTGTGTTTGTGTACTTGTTTATGCTACATTGTGGGGACCAAATGTCTCCACAAGGATAGTAAAACCTGACATTTTTGACATTTTCTGCAGTCCCCACGAGGAGAAAAAATAATAAAAAATAGTAAAGGATGTTTATCTGAAAGTGTAACAATGCAAACAGTTTTTCTGTACTGTGTATGTTTAGGGTTAGGGGATAGAAAATACAGTTTAGTTAGCATAAAAGTAATAGAAGTCTATGGAAAGTCCCCACAATTCACAGAAACAAACATGTGTGTGTGTGTGTGTGTGTGTGTGTGTGTGTATATATATATATATATATATATATATATATATATATATATAAACAAAAACTTGTATTTTGGATTAATCACAATTAATCGTTTGACCGCACTTGACTTTAAATATATTTCTGTCAATGACAATGGGATTATTTAGCTGTTATTTAGCTTGAATGTTTGCAGAATTTTTGATGACAGTGCAGGTCATTGTGTCGCTTGCACAGCAGTATATTAGCCAGTCACTATGGCTACATTCACACTTTCCGTGTATGAGGGCCAACTTTCTGCAAAAGTTTTGAGCCTGATTGAGATCCTGAGCACTGGAGCCATCTGGTTGATATTGACAAAGGTGAACATCTCATTTATACTCATACATGATACTGCATGTAGGAACAGCTACACTAGGAATACAAAAAATAGATCTGTATATGCTGTGAGACTACTGCCACTCTAAATCAGCTGATTTGGTCAATATACATTTGTTAGAATGTAGAATTTGTTAGAATTCTGTGTGGATTTTAAACTAAGGTTTACATTTTTAAAACCAGTTTATTATCTGTAGGTAAACCCAGGCATAAATGGTAACAAAGGTCCTGGGATCTCAGCCAGTAAAAAGAAGGCAATAGTTAAGCAGGACTTTGTACCTATGTTTTTGCCGAGGTCTTTTTGATACATGTGTATTGGCTTTTTATCTCTCTTTAGTCAAAGTGATTACTTTAGTCTTTTCTGATTGTAACTCGCTTTCAAGAATGGTCCCTAAACTAACATATTTAATTTAATCACACAGTTGGTTAATCCTGCAAGGAATTCACACAGAAAAACAAATCTTGATCCAATTTGTTCCATACGGTGAAGGGGAGAGACTCAGAGAGAGTCAAGTTACACAAGACGTTGACGACTCATTGCCAGAATGCATCTCTCCTCAAATACACACTGTGAACATCAAGAGCCAAAGATGAAATTGGTTGAATTTGTGGGGTGCTTCATGCTCGCCTTTGCAGCTGTGGGAGCGACAATACAGCCTAGAGAACCTGGTTGGACTGGTTCACTTTTAGTGGTGCCAATGGATGGGAGTCACTGGACTGGTGTGAAAGCTGTAGCGGAGGAGATGGGCCGCAGAGGACACAAAGTGATGGTGGTCATTCCAGAGGTCAGTGTACTGCTAGGACCTGGCAAACACTACACTACTAGAATATTTCCGGTTCCGTACGGAAAGCAACAACTGGACGATCTCCAAGCTCGGAATGCTGATGTAATGGAGAGTAAGCAACTGCCTTTGTTGGAGAAGATCAGCACCAGAATTAGTAACATGAGGAAATTTGTGGACCTCCAAAGAGCCACAGCTGAGAGTCTCCTATTGAACCAAGAGCTGGTGGACTTCCTGAGAAAGCAGAATTTTGATGCCGTACTCACCAGCCCAGCTATACCAACTGGTGCCATCCTGGCTTATAACCTGTCCTTACCTGCTGTGTATATGTTGCGAGGCTTACCTTGCGGACTAGACTCGACGGCCACGGCCTGTCCGAACCCTCCCTCTTACATCCCACGGTTCTTTACAAACAACTCCGACCATATGTCGTTTCGTCAACGTGTGCTGAATGTTCTAGTGAGCATCGTAGAGCCATTGCTTTGCAGACTGATATATTGGTCAACTGAGGGTGTAGCATCCCGTTTCCTGCAGAGAGATGTAAGTGTGGCAGAGATCCTGCGCAGTGGAGCCCTGTGGCTGCTGCGGTATGATTTCAGCCTGGAGTTTCCTAAACCCTTGATGCCCAACATGGTTCTAATCGGGGGGATTAACTGTGCCATAAAAAACCCTCTTTCTAAGGTGAGTGAAAAAGTTTAAATGGATGCCTAAACACAAGATAAAAATGTTTGCTTCATCTGTGTGTTTGCTACACCTGGTCTAGAAGTGTGTTTAAAACTAAAGCTGGTCCTAAGCAACTAGCTCTAGCTCAGGACCAGCCTAAACCAGCTCATTACCAACTAAACACCAGCTTAAACCAGCTCAAACCAGCTGCTATGCTTCAACCAGCCTATGCTGGTTTTTTCAACAGGGTAGATGGATAGTTCACCAAAAAATTAAAATTATGTCATTATTTATTCACCCTCATGTCATTCCAAACATGTAACCTGGTTATACTGAGGTAGTTTTTGCACTTCATCAAGGGGAATAAAGAATGTCAATTTGCCCGAGAAGCTTCTGATTGCTTATGCTTTATAAGAGATGAGTTATATCTTATAGAGTTTTAGAAATGAATGAAAAAAACGTTGCATCATGATATGTGGTGTTCTCTGAACATAATTCAAGTATTAACAATGCTCAGCGCTGCCAATAAATGATTTTAATCATTAGCTAGCAAAATCGGTGTGAAACTGGCAAACTAAAAAACAATTATAAATAAAGGTTTCCCATTTTTGTTGTACAAAGATGTTTTTTTTCTTGTGCTTGCTTTTTAATGGATTTTATTGTGTAAAAAAAATACCATAAGTAGGTTTTAGAATGAAGTCCCTCCCACATTCTGTGTCTAGCCACTAAAAATCGAGAAGGCAATCTTCTTGCTGTCTATGTCAAAAGCAACTAGTTGATATGTTTGTAATGTAGATAGTGAGACAAACAGAAGCACAGAGGTAAAGGTTCATCATCGTCAGTCTTTTTGAAGTCTTCGGCTACAAAGATGCACATAGGAGTAACATGTCTAGTGATCAGTATAGTCTGTTCTGCAGCTCTGGAGCAGGGTAGGAGCAGTTGGACTGGGAAGCTGTTAGTGGTGCCCATGGATGGAA
Source organism: Sinocyclocheilus grahami (assembly GCF_001515645.1). Taxonomy (NCBI): domain Eukaryota; kingdom Metazoa; phylum Chordata; class Actinopteri; order Cypriniformes; family Cyprinidae; genus Sinocyclocheilus; species Sinocyclocheilus grahami. Next base: position 4,291,619 of record NW_015505182.1, read on the forward strand.
GTCACTGGACAGGGGTGAAGGCTGTGGCAGAAGAGATGGGACGTAGAGGACACACTGTGATTGTGGTGATTCCAGAGATCAGCATGCGCTTGGGTCCAGGCAAACATTACATCACAAAGATGTTTCCAGTCACGTATGGGCAGGATTTAATCAACCAAATGATTGGGGAACATGTTCATGAACTAACAGAGCCAGAGCAGTCCCTACTGAAGAGTGTTTTTTTAAGGGTGGACTTTATGAGAAACGCTTTTAACTATATGGCCTCTACAACTGAAAGTCTGTTAAAGAGCTGGGAACTTACAGAGTTTCTGAGAGAACAAAACTTTGATGCTGTTTTAACTGATCCTGCCCTACCAATGGGAGCCATACTGGTGTATAATCTACCGGCGTACCTGCTGTGTACATGTTGAGGGGATTACTGTGTGAAGCTGCGGCCACAGGCAGTCCTGACCCTCCTTCATATATCCCATGTTTCTTTACACAATACTCAGACCGCCTGTCCGCCTGACCGCCTGTCTTTTAGTCAGCGTGTACTGAACGTTTTGTGAGCATGCTGGAACCACTGATATGTAAATTTGTATACTGGCCCTTTGAGGAATTGACATACAACTTCCTTCAGAGAGATGTGAGCCTGATTGAGATCCTGAGCACTGGAGCTGTCTGGTTGATGCGCTATGATTTCAGTCTGGAGTTCCCCAAACCCCTGATGCCCAACATGCAGCTCATAGGAGGAATTAACTGTGGAATTAGGAACCCACTGAAAAAGATCAGCAGCACCTTTATACTTGCTACATGATACTCAGAGTTTTGAAGCTCATAGTAGCAAGTAGAAGCTGAAAAGGGTGACAAAGTTTCTGGGTTTTCAGTCAAGAAAAAAACAAAAGACGAGCATGGCTCTGTACCTACATACTGTCATTTATTGCCAGGGTCATTTTGGGTGCACCTAAATTTGCCAGGTTGTCACTACTTCCACACAATTAAATTGCATTAAGTACAAAATTAGTTGTTCCAATTTAGCAGACTTTAAGTATACCAGTTTAGTATACCAAAAGTACAATTGCCAGGTATTTTTTATTAAGTACATAAATATTTAAATGTATTTGCAGAATACTTGGCATGAAATAAATGTATTTCAAGTACAATTTAGTATGTTTATTTTCACTAGGGATTACAATACACTCTCAGAAATAAGGGTACAGAAGCTGTCACTGGGGTGGTACCTTTTAAAAAGGTACACTTTTGTACCTTTTTTAGGTACTAATATGTACACTTTAGGTACTAATATGTACCTTTAATGTACCAATATGGACTCTTTAGGTACAAAGGTACCACCCCAGTGACAACTTTTGTACCTTTTTTTTTTTCTGAGAGTGTACCCTGAAAACTACACTTGACCGCCATAGCCTGACCAGACACTGCGTCTTACAACCCTCGTTTCTTCACACTGATCTCAGACGTATGTCTTTTCATCATTGTGTTCTGACATTCCAGTGAGCATCCTGCAGCATTTGCTCTGCAGACTGATGTTTTGGTTTACTCGAAAGTCAAAGCTGAGATGGTCTTCAGTCTTCTTTAGGGGGTTCAAAGATTATTCTTTGGGTAAAGAAGCCACTGCTTGCTTAGGAAGACAAACTAGAAAATAATCACTTCAGGAAATCCATAAATCAGCTGAACTTCTACTGTGTAAATTTGTGATGCAGCTTGTTTGTATCTTTAAACATAGTAGCAGTATGAACAACATGAAGCACTGCCAATAATATAGTTTTGTTTACATTGTGTTATTGTAATAATTAACCAGCAAAGTCTGCCTGCAACTGACAAACTCTGTAAAATATTAGGTTATGCTAGTTTTTGTTGTACAAGGTGTTATTTTTTCTTGTGCTTGATTTTTAATGGATTTTGCTGCAACACGTAAATGTGTTTTAGAATTTTAAAAAGTCCCTCCCACATCATGTGTCTAGCCACTAAAATGCTGGAAAGCAATCTACTTGCTTTCTATATGATCGTAAATTGCAAAAACATCCAGTTGATATATTTGCGCACAGTAGGACAGACAGACATACAGAGGTAATCACATCGCCAGATTTTTTTGAAGTCTGGTTTTGCTACAAAGATGCACTTAGGAGTAATATTATGTCTAGTGATCAGTATAGTCTGTTCTGCAGCTCTGGAGCAGGGTAGGAGCAGTTGGACTGGGAAGCTGTTAGTGGTGCCCATGGATGGAAGTCACTGGACAGGGGTGAAGGCTGTGGCAGAAGAGATGGGACGTAGAGGACACACCGTGATTGTGGTGATTCCAGAGATCAGCATGCGCTTGGGTCCAGGCAAACATTACATCACAAAGACGTTTCCCGGCACATATGGGCAGGATTTAATCGACCAAATGATTGTGGAACATATTCGTGAGCCAGAGCAATCCCTACTGAAGAGTGTGACTTCAATGGTGGCCCATTTGAGAGATTATTAACTGTGTGACCTCTACAACTGAAAATTTGTTCAGTAACCAGGAGCTTATAGATTTTCTGAGAGAGCAAAATTTGATGCTGTTTTAACTGATCCTGCCCTACCAGTGGGAGCCATACTGGCGTATAATCTATCCGTACCGGCAATGTACATGTTAAGGGGAATGCTGTGCGGCCTTGATACTGCAGCCACAGCCTGTCCTGACCCTCCTTCATATGTCCCACGGTTCTATACTCAAAACTCAGACCGTCTTTTGGTGAGCGTGTGGTGAACGTTTTTGTCAGCATGCTGGAACCACTGATATGCAAGGTTACATTTTGGCCATTTAAGGAAATTACGTTCAACTTCCTTCAGAGAGATGTGAGCCTGATTGAGATCCTGAGCACTGGAGCTGTATGGTTGATGCGCTATGATTTCAGTCTGGAGTTCCCCAAACCCCTGATGCCCAACATGCAGCTCATAGGAGGAATTAACTGTGAAATTAGTAACCCACTGAATAAGGTTAGCATCATCTTTATACTCACCACATGATACTCAAGGCACGGAGTATCAAGTTTACTAGATATCTACAATAAATCTGTATATGCTACATGACTCAAAATAGATTGATGAGATGATGAAAAGGTCAACTTTTCAGGCAATGATAAAGGTTTTAGAATGCAAAGTGGTGACTCTCAGGACTCCTATTGTGAGATTAAACTAAATCTAGGTGCACACTGCATGATTTATAATAGTCCTTTACAATTGTTGGTTGTCAGACTGTACGAACATGATGATCATGTCACACTGTGGGATCTCCGTTGTCATTAATGTCAGACTGTACACATCAAGACGTGTTAAAAATGGGTGTGCACTTGAAAACATGTTTACATGATCAACCCATACACGTTCAGTGACTGTGAGCTGCATTGCACGCAGGGCTGAAATGTTGGCTAAAAGTCTATGAACGGCAACAATACTGGCGCGTTTAAGAAGATGTAAGCAGTGTAAACAGCACACACCCACATCAAAGCAGCGACGCAACCGGTGTTTATCATAGCAAAGCCAACATCTCATAGGAATTCCGTGAGTGGTGGCCAGGATCACCAGGGTTTATGGATATTAGAAGAAATCTAGCATTAATACTGATCATGGCTTGTCTTGAAAACCGAAGACAATTTGATGTTTGTCGTAGGAGAAGTCAAACTGCAGGATTTTGCGCCAAATCTTCTGACCCCTTCAGGGTCATTTCGGGTGAACCTAATTTTGTAGCAACATTCTTGTTAATCCTAGAAACAACATTCCTGACAGCCAGTCTGATTTTAGGATTTAGTGTTAATGTTAGCGACACCCTTACGAAAATTAACCATGGTTTTGCTACAAATAAAACCAAAAAACCATGGTTACTATAGTTAAACCATGGTAACCACAAATTAACCAAGATCTTGCTACACTAACCTTAGTTAGGGCCCGAGCACCGGTGGTGCAAGGACCCTATTGGAATTGCTCCGATTCTTCTTCTTCTTCTCCAAAATGAATCGCATTTCTGAGGGCCTAAACATGCTTGAAATCTCGAAACTCTGCACGCATGCCAGAATTGGTGAAAATGTACATCTGATATGGGTTTCAGAAGTGGGTGTGACAAAATGGCTCGATAGCACCACCTTTAAAATTTAAACGAAGTGCCTCTCAAGCTTCACATATGTGTACAAAATGGGGTAGACACATGCAACACATCAATACCTACAAAAAAGTCCCCCTGGTATGAATTCCGAAACCCAACAAGAAGTCTGTACATTTCTCTGCAAGTTTTGTGCTGTTTTTGCCATTTTCAGGCGTTGTATTTAAACAAACTCCGGTAACACTTTACTTGAAGATACACATACACATGTCATGAATATGAAGGAGGTTTTATGCATGTTTATGACAACTGTCATTAAGTGTCATTCGCTCAGTTATGTAATTTTTAATGCAAATATGACATTATTTGACCTAACCCTAAACTAACCCTACCCCTAACCATAGCCCATAACAAAGACATCTCAATGTCATGTTTGCATTAAAGATTACATAACTGAGCGAATGACACTTAATGACAGTTGTCATAAGCATGCATAAAAAAACCTTCATATTCATGACATGTGTCATGTTATGATTATGAAGGTGTCATGTCAGTCTTATGCACACCCCTTCAAGTAAAGTGTAACCCAAACTCCTCCTAGAGATTTACATAGATCAACACCAAATTTGGTCAGTGTTATCTAAAGCCCTTTGTGACATTAAATTGTTTCCCAAACGCCTGATGCCCAACATGCAGCTCATAGGAGGAATTAACTGTGAAATTAGGAACCCACTGAAAAAGGTGAGACTAGTGAAATTCTAAATCATATAACGAATTGGTCAATGTCATAAGTGTGTTAGAATATAGAATATTCACAAAATGTCAGTCACATTGTGTGATTAAACTATGTAAAACTAATGCAAAAGACACTTTGCTGATACATCCAGGCTGGAAAGGGTGACAAAGGACCCAGGATTGCAGGCAGTTAAAAGAAGGCAAAATACGAGTGGGATTTTGGATCACCCAAGTAATTCATTGTCAGGGTCTTCATCTTCATCTTAGTTAAAGTGCTTACCTTTTTTCTCTTTCTAATTGTTGTTCATATTTGAGAATAGTCACAAAAAAGTGTTAAAAGCAGAGAAGGAGAGTGACTCATTTGCAAAAGGCATAAAATATGTCCTTTTTTGCCACACAGACAGGTCAATGAAAATTTAAGTTCTAAATGTTAACTTTAAACTATGTTAATTTTAAACTTACCATAGCTGAACACACAACAATGTTTGAACGGGTACAGCAACCAAGATAGCAAAGTAGACCATGTCTGTGTTGTAAACAATATTTCGGTGACAAAGCGTATTTTAATAGTAGGCTATGGGTTAAATCAAGATTGCCCTTCACCCACAATAGCTGATAAGTAAACTATGTAATGATTTGCAGCAGTTATATACTGTATTACTATATTTATTCTCTGGTGTTCCAGGGACAAATGCATATATGCACATACATACAGTAGACTAGAGCTGCATGATTATTAGGTGCTCTTTTGGTAAAACAGGTTTTTCTTTGTTTGACCCCTTCACTAATACTCTGTTTGTTTTGTTTAATTATTCTTTGTAGTACAACACAGCACACCAAGTGGTATTCTGGTGCTTACCATTTTTCCTCACATATATATTTTCTTTATTTGAGAATGTTTTTGTTTCATAAAATTACAACAGGTGTCACTGTACTCTCTTATTTGCAGTCCCAGTCCTAAAGAGATAAACAGCAGTTCAGTTGTTAGTGTAGTATTCCCACAGCATAGCTGGGTGGGGGATCATTACAAGGGAGACATATTATAAGAGTTTGCATGTTTGCATGTGGCCAGTGAATCTTACTGGATACATTGTTGAAGTTTGGCACTCTTTTTGGATTTTTACTTTTTCACTTTTTAGATTGTTGTTTGTGTCATTTGTGCAGATATTAAGTGTTTAAAATATTACACCAGTACTTGGACAAGGTAAAAAAAGGACAGTTTCATTCTTGCAAAGTTTTATAGAAAGCAAGTACCAACAAGTGGAACTGTAACTGACTAATAGAAAAGGGGTGGTGGGTCCCCCAACTCAGGAATCCCCTAATGTAGTAGTAGTAATAATAATAATTAGTACTGGAAGTATTTGAGGATTTATTTGTTTAAGAACTTTGTTGCTACAGCTGTTTGAAGAAAACCTAATGATCAGTAGTTTAAATAAAACCAGCCAAAGGATTAACAGTAAGAAATAAGAGACCGTGAGAGAACTATACCACAGTAAATCTCACTCCTATTGTTTTTATCACAACACATATACAGATAATTTCCCTTTATTGGCAAAGTATGCTATGTGGGTATCAATGTTGTGAAATGCAATTTAGAAAGCATGTGGGGAAGTATTGTTGGTCGGGTTATCGCTTGAACTGGGGAGATGGGAAGGAAAGGAGTGGCGAGCTTCTCACGCAAGCTGGGTTTGAGGAGTGGGGGAAGGTGCTGGTGGGAGTTGCCTTTTGCAGACCTGACAACAGTTACAGTTCTTCCTTTCATATGCATTTGAGTTCATACAGCTGGTTGTAAATTAATCTTTGAGTGCTCGTTCTTTACTTAGAATCTGTGTCAGGTGCTAAAAACTAAATCCATGGTTATCTCTGCCAAGAAACTGTGGTGTATTTGGATATGTACAACCTAGGGCTTCTGCTTTTAATTTTGTATTTAAGTCTCACAGATTTGTAAAACACTACTTAAAATGTAATTTATGACTGTAATGAGTAGAGTTTTTCTTGTTAAAAATTTTACTTAATATGTAGTGTTGTGTAACATTGTGCTGGCCCTGCAGAGCACTTATTTGCCTTTCAGGAAATGTTTTTCTCGTGATCTGCAAACCAAAACACGGACAACTGTCGTGCTCTCTTGTTCTTCCTTTCGCTCTCTTATTTCTCAGTCACACATGGGAGAGTGTAAACACAGCCCCTTTTCCTGGAGGAGGAGTTTTCTCCTCTCCTTTTCTTTCAGTGTTTGTGTCTGGTCTTAGGCAGACCCAGATATGCTGAAGGAAGGCTGGCTGTGGGGGCTGGGTTCAGGGTTGCTGCTGCTCTGGCTGAGTGCCTGGCTGAGGCCTGCGCAGGGTGGCCGGGTGCTGGTCATGCCTGTTGAAGGCAGCCACTGGCTCAGCATGAAGGTGTTGGCGACAGGACTGGCCCAGAGAGGCCATAACATCTTGCTCCTGGTGCCCGAGACCAACATCTTGATCCAGAGTTCTGAGCTCTTCCGCACCGAGACCTTCCCGGTGAAGATCTCCAAGGAGGAGCTGTCCACCAGCTTGAAAGGGTTTCAGGAGGGGGTGTTCAAGCGTAGCCCTGCACTGATGGACATCGTCATCCAAGTGGGGCGTCTGCTGAACTTCACAGGAACGCAGGTGGAAGGATGTGAGTCGCTGCTTTACAACGAACCTTTGATGCAGAAGCTGAAAGAGGAGAACTTTGACTTGGTGCTCACCGACCCTTTTCTGCCCTGTGGACCTATTATCGCTACTGCGCTCGGTCTCCCCGCAGTCTACTTCCTTCGTGGCATTCCTTGTGGCCTTGACATGTTGGCTTCACAGTGTCCTTCTCCTCCATCTTATGTACCTCGGTTTCAGTCTGGCAGCACTGACAAAATGACCTTTGTAGAGCGCATTCAAAATTTCGTCATGAGTGGTGTAGAGCTGGTGCTGTGTCGAATAATGTATGCCAGTTTTGATGAACTTGCTTCAAGATACCTGGATGCGGATGTGACATACCAGGAGATCATCGGCCGCGGAGCTATTTGGTTGCTTAGATATGATTTTACATTTGAGTACCCCAGGCCTCTCATGCCAAATATGGTCCTCATCGGGGGCATCAACTGTCGGAAGAGTGCTGCACTTTCTGCAGTAAGTCACCAGAGGTTTTTAATGTTTTATAAATTTTATTGTTAATCGAAGTTCTTGAACATTTTCAGTAGTCAGTGACTACTAGTCCTAGGATGTATTTTCCTCAGAAGGAAATGTTACATCTGTGGCTGGTTTTTTAAAGTTGGGTTGGGTTCATTGTCGGTTCTGGAAATATGGGTTCCATTTTTGAGCTTTGACATTGGTGCATTGTCTTAACATGCATTACATTTACCCTCATACAAACATAACCCTTGGTAATATGACTCCTTTCTCTAGGGCACTGGTAACCTGAGGCAACGCAGCGTGTTCACTGTATTCTTTGGCACGCAACCTCCTCCATTTCTTTCCCTCTGTGTTATTTTCCTTGTCAGCCACCCTTCCTTCCGTGAGGACCAGTTTTTTTTTTTTCTTTGTATATTTGAGGCAGGGGTGCTTTTTACAGGCAAAATAATGAGTCCTGAGCTACGAAAACCCCAGACACTATGTAATTGTGTGATGTGTGCAAAGCATAGGTTCTGAAATATCATATAGGAAAGACACCGGTGAGATGAAAAGGGTTGGTGGTGATTAAGGGATAACATGAGCCTTGCTGATGAAGCTGTGTGAGTACTGTACATAATGCAAACATGTCTGCTTTTTCTGTGCTACATATCTAGTTTATAGGAGTATAATGGTACACAAACATGACGGTTTGGTACATACCTCAGTTAGTTTTTTATTAAACAGTGGTTTACTAAAGAAATTGCTCTTTCTTTAAATAAATTCAGTTATAATTAACATTTTCTTAGAGATAAAAACCTACGCCAGCTTATGTTCTAAAAGGGAGCCCTTTTACAAAAGAACCGAGCCCAAACTTAAATTCAATTACTATTTATTTTTAAATATAATGAGCAATCAACTTTAAAAAATGCAAAATGCAAACCTGTAAATTGCACATAATGCAGTTTTTAAATTAACTTCTAAATTATAAAATTTCTCTTTGTTGTGGAAATAGCCTATATTCATTTACACAGTGGCTGTCATAACTTGTTTTATAACAGATTTATTTAAACATACATTAAATAATTAAGATATAACTAACAGGTAAAGTAAAATATGAGTATAATATTTCTGGAAATGCTCTTGTCTAAACTTAATTTCTCTAGTGAACTAACAGCTGTGGACACTGATGACATGCCTGAGGTAAATGAAATGTTACGGACATTTTGTTTACAAGCTGTATTATTGATATCTTTCCGCGGTTGAAACACTGATTGAGCGAACACACTACATGAGAAACGCTACATGAGACATGAGATGTTCATTCATGTTTATTTCGTGCTAAAACTAGTAGTAAAGAGGAAATGCTGCCATTTGAACTTAGGCATTTATACAGCGATCTGTCACACCACATCAAAGAGCGTCAAAATGGCATTTTTTGTTTGAATTTCCTGAAGAAAAAAAAAAGACAAGTTTAGACTTTGTTTCTTATCAAAATGAACAATATATAAAAAAGGTACAAGAAGTTTCCAATTAAGTTCCATTCGTGCAGTGGTTAAAACAACACATGCGTACCGAACCGAAAGATGCCTACCGGAAATTTTCGGTGCGAATAGGTGTACCGTTACACCCCTAACTAGTTTACAGTGTTGAGTTATACATGTAACAAGGTCATTATTTAATTTTGGCTTATTATTTTTTGGCTTGTTGTCTGTCTTTTGCAGGAGGTGGAGGAATTTGTCAAGGGCTCCGGAGAGCATGGTATTGTGGTGTTCAGTCTGGGTTCTCTGGTCTCCTCCATGCCAAAAGAGAAAGCTGCCATCTTCTTCAAGGCTTTCAGTATGATTCCACAGAGGGTAAGAAATAATTTTTTTTTTTACTTTTATTTTTATTTAGTTTAATATACAAGATTAACAATGCACATAAAAAATTAAGGAATATTGACAAAAAAATAAGGAGAGACATTAAACATATACATATCAGATTTATGCTACACAGCATATACAGCTGTAGTCCTATGTATATATATATGCATACATATGCATATGAACCAACTCCCTAGTTAAGGAGAGAAAGGGAGAGAAAAAAATCCCACACACAAAACATAACAAAGCCAAACAGATGAGGTTACCATTTCTTTAACATTTACAGTTTACTTAGCTGAGGATGTCTTTATATTCTTTATATATCAACCACTTTTCCCAGTCCATTCTGAAAGCACTTTTTTTCATCTTTAATGTATACTTAAGTTCTTCCATCACCGGGATTTCTTCAATAATCTCAAACCACTGTTTACAATTCAAAGTGCTGTCTTTAAACCAATTCCTAGTTATAGTCTTTTTACATGCCACAAGAAGAATCTTACATAAATGTTGGTCGCTTTTAGATACTATGCTTTTAATATTTCCCATAAGCAAAAATTAAGAGATTCTGGGTATTCTATATCCAAGCACTTCAGACATAACTACCTGCACATCATCCCAAAAAGATTGGATTTTCTCACAAATCCAAAAGATATGTGCGTGATCTGCTTCTAACTGTCCACACTGTCTCCAGCAAACCTGTTGTCTGGAGACTTGTTTGCTTTTGATCTTAAGTGTTATAAAGAAGCGAATAAGGCACTTCAGGAAAACTCCCTCCATATTTGTGAGCTAGTGGTAGTCTGGTGTATTATCCACATATCGTACCAATCCATTTCTGGTATTTCAGTCTTTAATTCTTTATCCCATTTCAATTTTATATATAGTGTGGAGGAGGGGCTGCGACACATTAACACCTCATATAGGGAAGAAATTATTCTGGATAGTGAATGAGCATCCATCATTATTTTAGTAAGAGAATGGATATAATTTGCACTCATTTTCCTTTTTTTTATTGTAGTAATCCCTGGGTAAGAGATAATTTAAGTTGGAATGCCATATATTTTAGAAAATACATACTGGCAGAAATCAAGTTATTCTGGTGCAATTTAAGTTGTCAAACAAGGTGTAAAATAATCCTTTGAACTACACACATTTACTAACCCAAGGCTTAGAGCTATATTTTCTGTGCAAACATTGTGCTGCGTGACCTGAAACCATTCTGTTCAGCATCCCAGATGTTCAGTCTCTCAGTCAAGGATTGTAGGGTTCACGAGTCCACATTACCCACTTGTTTTCTCAGCACGTTAAAGTGTAAAACTAAGTGGAGGCTGCACGCAGAGCTTTAGCTATAGCTGGGGAGGAAGTCAAGGAACATCTTGTTCCCATTAAAGTTATTGTGTGTGCTGAAAAGGGGGTTTGGCACGCCACAGAATGCTCATTACTAGAGTGGATAGTATTTCTGTTAGACCGAGACGGAGTCTCTTTTTAAAGTTCTTACATTGCCATGAATCATGGAGTAATTTTTTAGTAATATGTAGCCTCAACAAAAATAAATGTAGAATTTCACAAATAGAAGTATCTACTTGAATAGAAATTATTCCACAAAAAGGGTACTTCTAAAGTAATGGTCTAAACTGGTAACCTGGTTAGCTTCAGGAGGACTGCCAATAGGCTAATTGGGCTGTAGTTTGTTTTGAATAAAAACTGTCTGAACTGTCACTGTTTCTAGGTTCTCTGGCGGTATACAGGTGAGATTCCTGATGATGTCCCAGAAAATGTCAAGCTGATGAAGTGGCTTCCACAGAATGACTTGCTCGGTGAGTTTGCTTGCTGGTCTGTTTTTTAAAATGCTATTACAACATGTCTCGCCCACTCGGGTGTTAGTTCTTTTTTTTCTTTTTTTTTAGCTATGCAATGAGTAGCTTAAAGGGATAGTTTACCCAAAATTTTAAATTACCCCATGATTTACTCACCCTCAAGCCATCTTAAGTGTATATGACTTTCTTCTTTCAGATGAATACAATCAGAGTTATATTTAAAAATGTCCTGGTTCTTCCTAGCTTTAATTGACTACTGATATTCAGTAGTCCAATAGAAGTCCAATAAAATGCATCCGATCCATCCATCATAAAAAGTGTACAGGAAAAGCAGTCTCCTCTTGGCTTGTATTGAAATCCTCCGATATTTTTCTTTACAAATCCTCGTTTTGTACTTCTAATTCATGACTGGTGTTTTGTTTTGCACTCTCCTCTGTTTCTGCATTTATTACTATTCACCGGAGCTTATGCTATGCCTATGTCCTACATCATCTGCTGGACGCCACTCTCTCGTAACGTGTGTATAACAGTAAGCGATTGATAAAGTTTTAAATTTGGATATTTTTCTTACAAAAACGCATTGTTTCACTTCAGGAGGCCCTTTATTCACCCGCCAGAACAGTATGGAGCACTTTTTATGATGGATGGATGCACTTTATCGAACTTCTATTGGACTACTGTAAAACTACACCTATTTACTGCCATTATAAAACTTGGAGAAGCCAGTGCATTTTTTTTATATAACTCCGATTGTATTCATCTGAAAGAAGAACGTCATATACACCATGAGTAAATCATGGGCTAATTTTCATTTTTGGATCTATCTCTATCCCTTTAAAGAACTTTTCTCATAACATACAACATTTAATTAGCTAATTTAATGCTTTGTATATGTAATGTTAAAATTCTTCATGCTGCCAAAAAAAATAGGGTTCTGATTTTATTAATCAGTAAAAAAAGCAGAGATCTAGAAACCTAAATGAAGATCTATGTAAATAATTTATTTCATTATATATTTTGTATAAATATATAGTTTACTATAATGAATATTTTTGCTTTATTTTATTTATTTATTTTGAGGGGGGCTGTCTTTATTTCTTGTGAAAAGGATAGGATTTATTTGTAGTTAAGCAAACACTTCAGTTAGATTCAGTGCTAAAGAATGAGGGATTTCTGTTTGTCTTACCAGAAGTATGTGAGGGAGTAAATTTATTATTGTGAAATCCAGGGATTCACTTGGCTTATCCCTTGGGTAGCAAGTTAAGGATCAGCCAACCACAAATTCCAGCAACAACATGGATCATTAAACCAAGAACACAGAAGCAGCTTTTGTTAAACAAACTGAGTACAGTCGGTATTTTGCCTGGCATGTCAGGTATGATTGCAATGACTGGAGAGCAGAGCCCATTCACACTCAGAATGTTAGCTAATCCTATTAACTGTGGTTGTATTGGCGCATATGCTTGACCAATGAGTAATCTGGTCAGCTATATAAATACTGGAAATTTTTAACAGAAAAGGGTGCCCTAAGGTATCAGAATATCTATAGATCTTGCAAAATTATATTTAAATATCAAGAAGGGTGCCGATTTATGTTTCTGACTGTGGGTGCCCATCCTCACAGGGGAAATTATAAAATATCCTGCTCACATGTTTTGACTTAGAAACATACTAAGTCAAAACTTAATGTGATTGCCTAAATATGAGCTATACTGATAATGAAAATGCCTAAACACAGACATTTTATTAGCAGTCTTTTTATTTAATGTTGAAATCACGGAATCATAGAAGTGTTAAATGAAGGTCAATATAATAAATTATGACAAGTCTGACAAGGCATTTGTGTATATTATTATAGGGACCCTGAAGTGAGATCCACCAATCAGAGAAGTTCCCGAGTCTCAATTGATTTTTTTTTATGAAGAATATCTCGTTTTTTTTGTGTGTGCGCTGCACTTTTGCCTGCAAGGATCAATAAATGGGAATGTAAAACATGATACTACTGAGCAAATCAAATCAAAGCTTTATAAAGTGGCATACAAAGGTCTGAGTAAACTGCATCTTGCAGCTAATTAAATACACTTTGTTCATTACAAATTATATGATTTCCACAACACTTAGAGTAAAAGTAAAAAAAGTACCATACCTAAAACAGACACTTTAATTTTTCTTTGAACTTGTTTACTTAATTGATTAACCCAGAATATTTGTTTTATTTTAACTTTTCTAATTAAAAAAAAAATTCAGTACTAAAACTATTTCCAGGTTTAAATAAATAAAAATAATACTCTCAATCATACTTTTAGATCCCTTTTTTTCCCTGGCATATCATCATCTGCTGTATATGCCAGCCACGTAGTTGGTTCAAAAGCAATGTGACTTTAATTCTTGTTGTTTATTAAAGGTCACCCCAAAGCAAAAGCCTTTATCACTCATGGGGGGACGCATGGAATCTATGAGGGCATTTGTCATGGTGTGCCCATGGTGATGCTTCCCCTCTTTGGTGACCAGGGTGACAACGTGCACCGCATGGCGACTCGAGGGGTGGGAGTGGTGCTCAGCATCCATGATATCACTGCAGAAACGCTGGTCGATGCTCTCAACACAGTTATTAATGACAGCAGGTGAGAGTTTTAACATTTCTCCCACTGTTGCTCTCATATATACATATATTTTATATACATGCATACACTCTTTCATAACCTCAATGCATTTCTTTTGCCGTGTTCTGCAGCTGTAAGCAAAGAATGGAGAAGCTGTCGGCCATACACAATGACCTCAAACTCAAATTGTAGTTACACTTCTACAAACTGGGAAAGAACGGTAAAGCCCAAAATAAGTTTCATTTCTAAATAGAGCTATATGGGGCTGTGCAAGAAGCGAAAACGTCTCGGTTACGTATGTAACCCTCGTTCCCTGAAGGACCGACGAATTGGGATCTCGCTTAGAGGGACCAATCTACTTCATTTGCAACACAATCAGGGGGTAGTGCGGCCTGATGTGTGCAACCCACTCGACACGGGAAACCACCACCGCTGAAGCGCCGTCCTCCAACACGAAGAGCTCTCCAAGAGCGTGCTGAACTCGTTCAGTCTTCTCTCCGTAGAGTAGTCAGGAGCGGAACGATGTGATCGCTCGGCTCCGAAGCGAAAAGCTGAATATGCGCTGCACCTGCTGCCTACTTATACTCACGCTGTGATCAGCAGCAGCTGGATGCAATAATCGCATGCCAATGTGCATTGGCTCGTTTAGTTTACACTCGAAGTAGATTGGTCCCTCTAAGCGAGATCCCAATTCGTCGGTCCTCCGACGTGACGTCGAGAGTGACCGACTGAGAGGGAACAGATCTTATTGTTGAACAAATTCTAATTCTGCTGTATTTGTAGTGACATTGTTTACAATGTAACTTTTTGTATATTCACACAAAGTAAAATTCAAAACCTGGTCTTCCACAAGAAAAAAAGATATACTGTATTGCAAGTCACTATTACTAACACTTTCTTACAATTTACTGTTTTACCGACCCCTGGTGGAGTGGAAAATGTATGACGGCAAATTTATGCCAAAAAGAACGGAACGCACGCCGTTTTATCACCCCAATAATTCGAATCTTTTCAATGTATACACTCAAAAAATTCGTTGACTCACTCTTTTTGCAGGTTATTGTTTTTAATGCAAGTAGGTGGTGAAGGGTAACTCATTAATATAGCGCGATGAAATTATTGAAGGAAAAAAATACAAAGCGCAAAGTAGATTTATAGCATTTTTATTCATAATACTTTCTCTACACATCCCATGCTGCAACATGTAATGCACTTTAGAGATATTTTCATACTGGTCACTGTTTTCATATTCTGTTAATTCATCTTATAATCTGCTAATATAAAGCATCCAGTAATCAGTTTGTAATTACGTCTCTGAAGGGAGAAGAAATTAATTATGTGAATATGATAAGTTATTTAAATGACAATTAGATATAGGCCTATGTTTAAATAGTTTAACATTACAGTTGTGCTACAATCTGGTTTGATATATATTACAATTTACAAATTCTACATATGTACTAAAAATTCTACATATCTACTAAAAACAGATCAGATCATCCCAAATTTAATCATCACTTCACATCAACTTTTAAAGCCTATGGTCTACTCTATGGTAATAATATATAGTACCTAGAACATCAAAACTATCAGACAATAAGGATATATTTGTTATAATGAGTATATGCTTTATTATTGATGTGTGTATAGTTTTATATAGAAGAGAAGTGGATTTTAAGTGGATTACTGAACAAGATACTCATATTAAAAATGTATTCAGTGTACACGATTAATACTACAGCACGATGTAACTAGATATTTAGCATGTGTAAATTAATTGCCATGACAAGGAGGATGGGGTCTGGACTGGTTCCTCCCAAAGATTCTGCTCTTTACCAAAACAACTCACAGAGTTGCTTTCCTTGCACCATTCATCTTCGCCTTGCAACTTTGGAGGATTAAGTCACGTTTTTTTGGAAAGCTGCACTGAGACCGTATGTATTTTCAAAAGCGCTATACAAATAAACTTCACTTAGCCGCACTAATGACTGAAGGTATTCTTAAATTAATAAGCGAGGCACTAGCACGGTGACTGCAATAGAGAACTTTGTATTAGCTGCCACAGGAGGTGAAGATACACAAATAAATATAAATAATAATATACAAATACATAAAACACAATATTTTACCAGATATTATAGCAGTATTCAGCTATGCTCAGATTATTCAGCCACTATATGGACAATATTTCCATTCTAAAAAACAAGTATAGGGTGTGTGTGTGTAAGAGAGACAGAAAAGAAAAAGAGAGAAAAAAAAACAAAGTAGTGTGTTGTGATGCACACATTAAGTGTTACAAGTAAAGTTTCTTGCGTAGTGTGTGAGAGAGTTGAAGGCGGTACTCATTCTCAGGATTTTGTTGATTGTGACTAAACACGTTTCTGTTCACCTCTGCCATGATGTCCAATAAAAGCATCTTTCTGCAAATTAAAACAAACAAACATACATAAATAAATATGGATATTTTAATTACAGACTTTTATTTTCTGAGAACTCAACTGCAAAAGCTGAAAACGATTTAGCATATACAAATCGTTAAAAAGTTACAGCTACTTAAGCGTTAAATGTCAGGTCACAAGCAATAATAAATAAAAGCCAAAATTATCTCAATTTCGTTTTTTTCGGTTGAAAAATCGTATATAGCACCTTTAACATGCACAAAGAATGAACTATACATCTATAGCATTTATTAATCTTAGTTAAATTTCAACATTTACTAAAATGCATGCATTTTATCTGTATATGCATTTAGCATTAGTTAATGCACTGTGAACTAACGAACAATGAACAACTGTATTTTTATTAACAAACAATAAGTTTACTAAACGTTGTAAAAACATATTGCTCACTGTTAGTTCATGTCAATGAATACCTAAATGCTAAAAAATAAGATCTTTAAAGTGTTGTAAAGTCAATGTTCAGCCTTTTCTATGTGAATAAAGTACTACTGCAAGAAAATGTATTGTTCATAAAATTGCATGATTTAAAATATTTGCATTGACCACTATTAAATTAAGCACTTTCTATCAGAAACAGTGCCCATACCTCTGACATCCCTTCAGAAAGGCAGAATTTAATGCATGCAGGTAAACCGACTGGTGGCCAGACCCTTCCAGCAGCTTTGCCTCTGCTCTGCACACACTCCAAAGGACATCTGCTGACACTGGAATAGTCCTTGCATTCGAACATAGCCTCCTAGAATAGTGGCATGCTGGTGCATCTGTCTCAAGGTATTCATCATCCATTGAGGGGGTATTTGGGACTTCTGTGGTCCTGTAGATCTGGGTGAAGAAGAGTTTGGGTTTACCACAAAGAGAGGGACACTGGGTTGGGCTGAAAAGCTGCCTGAGATCCTCCAGCCTGATGCCAAGGCTGCTAGAGTCCGTAGCCAACAGATGAGTGTCCGTTCCCCTGCTGATGATGCAGCAGACAAAGCGATTGACCCCCTGAAGGATCCTGTTGCGGGTCAGGTCTTCCAAGACCTTCTGGGTTTCTTTTAGACCCAAGAGAGAGTGAAAAATTACCTTGAAACCCAGACAATCAAATGTCCGACTCATCATCTCTGAAAAGACACAACATAGAGGTTTAGATGCAGATGTTTTATTGTAGCACATTAAAGAGCTACAAATTGTGTTCTCGATTAACCATACTTTATCCCAATTTGTAATTAAAGGAAAAAAACTAAATGCTATGATGAAAATTATGACTTTCTTTAGAAAGTCAGGGGTGGACAATGGGAGTTTTTAAAAATTTAATCAAGGGTTTTTTTTCTCTCAAAAATTATGACATCATTGTGGTTGCAAATCAATTTCCCCCCACAAAACCAAGGTCAAAACAGACCTTGTTTGTTATTTAACTCTTAATACACACTCTACATGACACTTTCATTTTGATACATTATGACACACTTACCTCCATCCAAGCCAACACAGTCAATAATCACACACAGACCCCTCTGCTCAGGATTCATTTCATACTGCTCCATCAAAGCCTAGCAGACATACAGACAGTGGGAGGAACGTCTTATAACCTACTCATAAATAAAATAACCATCAGAAAAGATGATAGACTTTGCCATGATTACTATTTACAGTATTAATTAAGATGCTAATTTCTTGCCTGTCGATGTTGTGTCCCTGTTTCAGGTACTGAAAGCTTCAAATTTTGAAACTCTAGAAAAAGACCATGTGCAAGTCTTAAATGTTATTCATAGGTAGACAAATATATTATATATATATATATATATATATATATATATATACATATACACACACACACACACACATACACACTCACCTTGAGAAAAGCATAGTGTTTGTTTCACTTGTTGAACAGAAGGCTGACGTTGCACAGGGGCGAACTAAAATGAAGGAACAGAGAGAAACATTTTTACAATAATTAGTAAAAATGTACCCATCATGCAACATACTGTATTCTACTATATCTATCTATTCAATACAGAAATGTATTTCCTTAAAATGCATGTCTTACCTTAAAGGATTTCTGAACTTTAGGAACTGCACATGGTACATTCTGACCTGAAATGGTTATAAAATTCATTATCTAGATTTAATTATGTATTATTAATTATTTACTAATTATTTGATTGAAATGTTTTCCATTCAAGCGTCTTAACTGGTGCCGTGAACAAAAGCATCTACAAATGTCAAGCATGGGTGCACTAATGTTTAATGTCAGGTTTTTAATCACAATTAAAACAATTCAGAGTTGCAATACAATCTATAAATCCGACGTAATCGAACAATAGCCCGCCAACCAGAAATTGTTGCGAACCCTCTTGACTAAGATATGGTCTCATGAACTTTGCAAACTTTTGTTTCAGCAACTTCTCACCTCGAAAACACTATTTTAAACACTTGGCAAAATTACAAAGTTAAAAAACACTCAGCCAGCCAAACTTTGTGACAGTAAGACATGTTTGTTTTGGCACCCAGTCTTCGCGTAAAATGTATCTCCTGTGTAATTCCCCTACTGACAAGCAATTCAAGCAACAACCAAAAGAAAAGTGATCTCAGAAACGACTGACCTCTATTCTTGTAGGCCTGAATCCTTTTGACAAGATCCTTTCTGTTAATGTTTCTCAAACACTGTTCAAGCAGGTCTAGCTTATCACATGATACTTCATCAAACTTCTCCAACTCCACTACCACATCTAGAAAGGTCTATGAGAAATCAGATGAAATGAAACGAACATGAAATAAAAATGCACATTACATAAACCCATCTGAAACAGAAACATTTTACATTTTGGTCTTTTGTCTTACAGTAGCTCTAGCCAGTCTTTCTTTGGGCAGGGTACTGCTCAGGAGAAATATAAGAGATTGTAACTCCTCATTCCCCAGGTTTTCACTCACATCTGCCATTAGAATCCTGTATAAAAGAGACCAATTCAAAATACACAGACTTGTGTGGGTGAAAATAAAATTCACGGGTATTTCTGCTTGGGTTTTTCCCCAAGAGAGTGCTTGAATAACCCCAAAAACAAACTTCAGACTCTAAAATAAGGCCTTTCATTATCATAAGTATTCGTTTCACCACATGGGTTGTGAAAATATCGTAGACACTGATATGCTATTAGCATAAATTACCTGTAATCTGAGAGGACAGCTCCCTTCTTCAGAATTCCTTCTACCTGTTGTCTGTTGGTACCAAAAACTTTCTTTAGGATATCAAAGCGCTTCATTCGGAACATGAGCTCCATCAGCAGGGCATCACCAGCCTGAGCTTGACCTGCTTGAGCTTGTGCCTGTTTGGCAAATGCCAACAAAGCTCCTCTTAAATCTTCCACGCAGATGTTGTTGAACAAATCTGTACAAAGGTACAGTAGGGTTTTACACTCCTCTTTTTCAAGAGATGCAGTCACACTGTTGACCATGTTAGAAAATCCATCTGCCATTTCACTGTATGACCCTGTACAGATGCTGTAGGTTATAGTTTGGGTCATTTTAAAAGGTGGGAGTGTGGAATTTTATTATGCATTTTAAACATCTATTTGTTTACTTATGAGTCTAGTCAGGAAAAAGTGTGAAAAATTAACTTTTTTTTTTTTTTTTTTTTAGCAATTATTGAATGAAAATTTCATTTATCATGATAGTGAGAAAAATCCACTGTAGCCTCATTCATCACATTCCTGTAGAAATCAATAGCCTCTTTTGAGTGTAAGCAGGAAAAAATGTTAAAAATTATATTTTTTTTTTTTTTTTTTTTAGCAATTATTGAATGAAAATTGCATTTATCATGATAGTGAGAAAAATCCACTGTAGCCTCATTCATCACATTCCTGTAGAAATCAATAGCCACTTTGGATTTACACCTGTAAAGGGCAAAGCACACACACAACATGAAGTTTTTTTCTCTCTCTCTCTCACAATCAGTGTGAACAAATGGAGGACAATGCAAGGGCCAGACATACCTTCAACGTCCTTAATTTAGAGAACCAAAAGTTTTGTTGGTGTTGCCTGCAGACAGGCTCATCTCCTGGTGACACTAAATTAAAAAAATGTGGCATGTAAAGATAATGCGATTTCATAACCAAACTATGCGTTTGATAGATAGCAAGTAGGCTACCTGGATATCCTCAAGAAATACATAGTGCATTTAAAAATCTACATAAACTGTATGTTACATTAGGGTGGACTTACTTTCTTGGGATTTATTTTGCATTTTGGACAACATAATTCACGACTTTTGCGTACAGATTCTTGGAATTTATATTAGCCTAGTATTTCAAAAGCGAAACAAGCCTTAAGATTTCAAGGGGAATCACGTGAAGAACTCGGTCCCATTGTAAACCTTCCCACGGGATCTAATCACATAACTTGGATCATGTTCATGAGCGAAGAGAACCCACGCAAATTTCTATCGTGCTTTATACGATTCAGATTCTTGGAACTTTTCAAAGAATCAGTTTCAAAACAGCTCGAGCGATTCGTTCACACTGTGAAAAAAAGTTCAACCGATTCCGATTCGCTAAAAAGATCCGTCTCAAAAGAACGATTCGAACTAAAAGATGTCTTTTGATTAAACGACATACGTGTCCATTTAGCGTTAGTGACGTGCGCATAGTTAAATGCCAACAATCTGTAACCACCGATAAAATAAGATAGATATAGCCTATTCAAAAAGCACAAACTACGCCACTTCGTAACGAAAAATGAACTGATGTGATGCGTCAAATATACATAGCCTATTCTGATTTTAAAACTAGATCAAATTACCTTTGACTGACTGGCTGAATGACCTACGTGTACTACGTATTTTACGGAAATGGTATGAAAAGCTATTATAAACAAACATTACAGTTAAACTATTACAAAATGATTACATATTCAATTACAACTAACAGAATGCATGATATAAAGTATTACCGTTGACGTTGTGTGGCTTCATCTCTCCGACGGACGTCAAAACGCAAAAAACAAAAACGAAAGTAACTTGACCAAGTCACAAACAAACCACGCCTCAAAGGGGGATTCTCTAGGGTAGAAGGGGGATTCTCTAGGGTAGGGTCAGATAATCACTCGCGCTTACTCATTCTAAAGACTATTGACTTTCCCTTACACTTAATTAGTGGCGATTCTGTTACAGACCGGTTGAATTAAGGAGGGACAAGGGAGGGACTGCTTGTTGACAAGCCGCGATGATAACGTTTTTAAAAAAGGTTCGGTAATTATATAGCTATATGGCACACCTTTTAGTTTGTGGGGAGCTGCATTGAAAGTCTGAAAGGTCTAACTTTTTTTTTTACTGGAAAAACTATATCATTGATAGAACAAACGAAATATTCTTTATTATAAACGGTTGAAAAAACAAAACACCAAGTGCAGACTTGTGAAAACAAAACATGACAGTTCATGCTGTAAAAACAGTTTGTGCTTAGAAACCATGTTTACAGATAAACAGGAGACAATATTTCATGTCATTCAAGTGTTGTTTGTGTAACAGTTGTAAGGCTGGCCTAACTGCAGGGGGAAAAACAGGTCAAGGTCTTGTCATATGAGCAGAGAGATGAGTGCTGGAAAAGTCCCAAAAGATAAGCAAAAAGCAATAATCTCTTGTGCAACAGACTGAAACAATAATTACAATGACTAATTTGAAAAGGCGGTTTACATAAAAGCTGCTCATTTGCAGATGCAATACAATTTGAGCTTTTAATAACTGCATAAATTATAATAGTAGAACCTTTTTTGTCTTTACATATTTGTGAACATATTCCAAATGATTCAGATCAAATGCATAGATCTCTGCTAAGATATCTGGTCATTTACAGGGTTCCCACACTTTTTGTGAGACATGTTTATATAAACTTTAATTCAGACCCAATTTTTTAATAAAACAATTTTTTTTGTGACTCAAACGTATGATTCTCACAAATTAGGAGAATTTTTTAGTGAAGGAAATCTTCATAGCTAGAAATGTGTATAGCCTATTCACTACAGAAGTTTTTTTTTAATTAATTCTTATGATTTTTCCAGGCAAGGAAAAAAAAAATCCTGATTTTCCTGGCCAGGACTCTATAACTCATATATATATGTATATATTTTATCAATGAAGGGCTATTATTCAAAAGTTTGGGATTGGTACAATTTTTTTACATTTTTGAAACATGTCTATTATGCTCACCATTAATTTGATCAAAAATACAATAAAACAGTACTATTGTGAAATATTATTATAATTTAAAATAACTTTTATATTTATTAATGTGATGGCAAAGCAGAATTTTTTATGATCCTTCAGAAATCATTCTAATATATTGATTTGGTGCTTAAGAAACATTTATTATCAATGTGTTGAGTAAAACGGTTGGGCTGCTTAATATTTGTGTGGAAACTGTGATACTTTTTTCAGGATTCTTTGATGAATAGAAAAATTAATTCTTGTGATTTTTCCAGGCAAGGAAAAAAAAAATCCTGATTTTCCTGGCCAGGACTCTATAACTCAATAGTCTTTGGGAAAACACAATTTTAATATTTCAGTTACCATTGGAAGCCTGTATTTAGTAATGTTACAACAGTATGCCTAGATAAACAACAAATAAAATGATGATGGTATATGAGGATGAGATGAGTGCTATACTTCATATCTCAGAGCTGAACTCTCTTGGATTTTGAGTTTTTGATGTGCAATATGAGAACCAGACACCACCCCATCTGAAATAGATGTATCGTCCAATAATCTGTGAATTTCCTCATAAAAGGTTTTTGAAGTGTAAGATGATCTTCTGGGACAACTGAGCCATTATCCTTAATGTGTGTAAAACAGTCTGTGGTTTTTAATGGCTGACATCCTTGTTGAACACTATTATAGCACCATTGTTGTTACACCTGTGGAAATACAAAGCACCCCACTGTTTCAAACACTAACACAACAATTCAGTGATTTGGGACATATCCATACTTGGATATGAACAGAATATAAAAAAGAAAAGTATACAAAGTGTAAAATGTTGCTGTTTCTTAGTGGTTGATTCAATTGAAAGTATCGGTCAAACTAAGAGAGGAAAGATTATCTGCTTATCAAGTATCATCAAAGAGTGTGTAATGCGTGTAAAGCAGGCCAAAGGTAAATATGTAGCATACTTCTGATTACACAGAGTACATGATAAACTCTCTAAAGATGAAAGGCATTTCCTTCTCATTTCTTAAGCATGTTTATCTAATGAGTTTCAGTCTCAGATTATTTATGGTCACTGCTGTACATAAAAACATTTAATAATTTGATGCTACTCTTCTGCATAGAGGAATCGGATGCTTTGAAGTATAAAGTTGCCTTTAATCACCCTATCAGAGCTGACAGACTAAGATTACCGTTTAAGTCCAACAATATATATCTGGAAAAAATGTAGTCTAAGCAAGTAAGGAGCATATCTGCCATAGCTTTATAGTCTTTGGATAAAATCTGGAAGTATGAAACTTCCGACCAAATTGAATTTGAGTGCTCTGAATATAAATCATTACTGCAGGCTGACCATAGTGATTCAGATTAAGGCTGCAGTTCTAATCACATTTACAGTTTTTATTTTTAATAAACTTATATCAGAAAACCTCTTTAGTGAATTACTTATGTTCTAAAACTAAAAATTAGCTTTTGGATATCATCATGAGTAACTGCATCAACAACATTATTGTTTTGGTCATTCATTTGTATAGCATAGATTAAAATCCATTATTTCCTATTTTAAATGTGATATGGAAAGATAATGTGCTGAATTCTCTGAGTAACTTGGCCCTATATTTCAGTTTTTGTAAAATTTTACAATAAATAGCCAAAACGCAAAGTGTTTCAGACTAGGCTAATTCATGGATGATTCCCTAGCAATGTGTACAAATCAATAAAACTGTGCAAAATAAAAGGAGAAGCTCACCCAAAAATATACATTTTGTCATAACTTATTCACACTCATGTCGTTCCAAAACGTACTTTCTTCGGTAGAATGTACGTTTTTTTTTGTTCATATCAAACATTCTTCAAAATGTTTGGAACAGAAGGGTGAGTAAATCATAGCAGAATTGTTATCTTTCAGTGAGTTATCCCTTAAAAGGTTAGTTCATCCAAAAATGAAAATTCTGTCAAATTACTCACCCTCATGTCGTTCCAAACCCGTAAGACCTTCGTTCATCTTCCGAAAAACACTTAAATGTAAAATTTGAAATGTATTATACCCTTGCTGATAAAAGCTGTACTTTCTTTCAATAAAATAAAATACAATAAATAATTACTAATACATAAATAGTACATTAAAATGTACTAATGTTTCTAATTTTCAAGACACCTTTACTAGGACTAGAAATTTACAAATATATTATTCCCTGATGTTGCAAGATTTTCTGGAAGAAAAATCTATCACCCAGAAGACTGTAAAACAATATCTAGATAACTGACATAAAATGATCAACAAGTATAAAACATACAAGATAATATCATGTCATATTTAATATGAGAGGACAATTACTCATGGTCTCAATCTGGTGTGTTCTGGATAGAAAGCACAGCCGTGCCATCATTACAGTAAGCAAACAAAAGATGAATATCACTGTACATGAACAAACATCACAACACAATGAGTTCACCCCCAGATATCATATTTTCACCTTCATCAAGTGGAGGACTAAAGGCTCCATCCACATCCGCCGAGGTTCCCTCCCCAGCATCCTCAACCTCCAGGTCAGAGCGGTAGATGATCTCTTTCTTTTTCTTTTTCTTCTTCCTCCTGGTGGTGGTTCCCTCCTCCTCAGCTGACCTCTCAAGCATGTTCACTGGGGTCTCCTCTGTCTCGATCACTCCCTCCAGCTCCAAACCAGTGAGGTCTCCAGATGCCCCTTCTCTCATGACTATAAACCCTGCGAGATTCCTATATGATGTCTGTTTACAGCCGGACACACCTGCTTGGAGTCAATCACCCTTTTAAGATGTCTCCTTCTAGAAGGAGAGAAAAAAAATCACAATCGTCTATTATATATGCTACTTTGTTTTGCATTACATTGCAACACATCGCATTTTAGGACCTGGCACTGTCTCAAGTCACACCCCACGCTTACCATCTGCTGTAGACAATAAACACAAATTAAGATATTTTCAATAAAATTTGAGAGCTCTCTGGCCCTTCGTAGACAGCAATGCAGCTGCAATGTTCCCAGACCCGGAAACGTATAAGGAGATCAGTAAAATAGTCCATGTGACATCAGTGGTTCAACCATAATTTTACGAAGCTACGAGAATACTTTTTGCGGACAAGGAAAACAATAATAACAATTTATTCAACAATTCTTCTCCCTGAGTTACCGTCTTCCGCCATTTTGGAGAGTACCCCAGAACGTAATCAGCGCTGTTTACATTCAGCATGCGCGCGCTGTCTACTGAACTTAAGCAACCCTGAAAAAATATCTTAATTTGTGTTCCGAAGATGAACGAAGGTCTTACGGGTTTGGAACGACATGAGGGGGAGTAATTAATGACAGAATTTTCATTTTTGGGTGAACTAACCCTTTGTTATGTATGCTCAAGCTTGAAAACAAGTTAAATGCTGTCAAAAATCTTTTTGACTCATTTTTATGTTGAAAAGAAAAATCTTAAAACTTCAAGTTGACTGAAAAGTCTGAAGACATATCCTGTCCAAGTCAAAATGATCTTCTTCAGCATGCCAGAGATGCCATTGACAGAACTTAACTTGTATTAACCAAAAACATTCCTTAAATCCAAAAGTTATTCCATCCATCAAGTTCACAAAGTAGAAGTGTGCTCAACATCTTCCATCCTCTTCCCCTGGAGGGTCCCGGACAGAGTGTCAGAGTCCAGCAGCTCAACTACATTATACGGGGCACAGTCCTCCAGCCCCAGCTTACCACACATCCACCCACAGAAGCCCTTCTCCAGGTCCCTCACCGCCAACCACCATTCTCCAAAAACCCAGGACAGCTGGGTCACAGCGGCGTACACCCCCATACAGACACACAGCGTCATAATCAGCACGGGATATAGCAGAATGAGCAAGGGACACACTGTGATCTTGTGCAGAAAGCTGCGTTCCTCATTGTAAACCAGGAAGACGTTGTACCAGGTGAGCGTCCCGTAGTAAAATGATGTGATGAAGGAGAGAAGGAAGATGAACGGGGAGCAGGAAAGGCTCCAGAGGAGAACATGAGGGCCCTGACTGACCCCCAGCGCACAGGGATTTTGCTTGGCTTCCACGACCCCGTCACACTCTGCATCTAGACGCTCTTTGGAGCGCGCCATGTCTCTCAGCTCTTTGTCGGTAAGCGTCATATAGATGTCTACCATTTGGCCTTTCCGCTTTCCCCGTGTGATGGTGCCAGTCAAGGTCACAAAACGGCTGTCAGGAGGGATATCCTCTTCTTCTGTGAATGAAAGATAAATATTGAGAAGGATATTGCATGAACAACAAATTTTTATAAATAAATCTGTCAGTTATACGGGAAAGAGGAAATGCAATATACATTGGAATGTGTGCAATCCTTGCCAGCAGACACAAAAAAACTGCCTTGAACTAATGAATTACTAATGACAAAAAACGAGCACTTATTTCACAACTAATACTGTACTATATTTCATTTGTATTTATTATTATATAGAATGTATTAAACATTTACTAACAAAAATTGCAAATATTAACTGCTTATAAATATATATATAGGCACTGTCTCAAGTCACACCCCACGCTTACCATCTGCTGTAGACAATACAGATGTGAGAATGCACGGTCCTTACCTCGAATAAATGCATGTAGAAGAGGTCGCTTGCGTATTTAGTTTATCCTTTGCAAGTGCTCACCGCATGTAACATTTTGGCGCTGGGATTATTTTTTCGGACAGTACCACACCGAGGACAACGCATCCCCCTCGCGCCGCTAATGCCATTGTTTGGCCAATCACCGGCTTGCGCGCAGCGCTCAGTGCGCATGCTCGCTTTTTGCGGCGCTCTGCCTAGCAACCGGTGCTCTGCTGAGCCTCAATTTTTAAGTTCTGAGTAAAATGCCAGAAAAAAGCGATTAATCATTTATTCCCCCCTGCCACTGAACTACAACATGATAATAATAATAATTTTAATAAAAGTATGATTTTATATTTTAACACAAGCAAAAAGAACCACACTGCAATGTTTGAAAATCACTCATTCATAATTGCACCACTGGTAATTAATTTAAAAAAAAATTAAAGTAATTTTCTAGTAATCTTTTGAAATATCCCTTCAGCTCAGGAGCATCGGACAGGGGGCAATAGAGGAACTGAGTAACAGGGGTCCCCGTAATGATATACTGATTATCTATAACATCAACATGACAAAATTAAATAGATATATAGTTGTATACTATGGTATTAGGAATAATTTTCGCAAGACTCAATTTTACAACTGTAATAAAGTGAAATATTCCTTATTTGTCTAGCAGCTTGTGCCCTCCCATGTTAGGTCCCCCATCAAAAAGGAAAATGGTTTGGTCTTGTATTCGAGCCTGTGGCGCAGAAAAGGAGTCTCGCGCTGCAAAACAGAACAATGGCGCTGTATGTTAGTGCGCTGCCCACAAGGCTATCACCGCTGACCTGATATACCATTTTATAGGCATATTAATTTCCAAATAAGTTATAATAATGCAACGCCTTACAAGTTGTTACAACAGAGAATGTATTTTTTAAACAATACATTACATGTTTGTAATCTCATGGTGACAGCTGATAAATGTATTTTTGTTTTTAGAAATCTTACAATTACAAATGTTATATTCACAATATCATACTATTACGTATTTACACTGATTAAACACAGTTCTATTTACACAGAACTATTAGAGTTCAATTGTGCAATGATAATGAAATTCAGTGAGCATCACAAAGGCCACAGTCAAGATGTGTTAAAAATTCCCAGCAAAAAAAAACATTTGTGGTCCACCCACACTGTGATGAAGAGCAGCTGCACAAATAAGTTATAATAATGCAACGCCTTACAAGTTGTTACAACAGAGAATGTATTTTTTAAACAATACATTACATGTTTGTAATCTCATGGTGACAGCTGATAAATGTATTTTTGTTTTTAGAAATCTTACAATTACAAATGCTATATTCACAATATCATACTATTACGTATTTACACTGATTAAACACAGTTCTATTTACACAGAACTATTAGAGTTCAATTGTGCAATGATAATGAAATTCAGTGAGCATCACAAAGGCCACAGTCAAGATGTGTTAAAAATTCCCAGCAAAAAAAACATTTGTGGTCCACCCACACTGTGATGAAGAGCAGCTGTTTGACAGTCTAGACTTGTTTTGTTATGATTCACAGCTTGGATTTGGTCGTGTCCATGATTTCTCTCAATATGTCTGTATTTTCTCCCTCTGGGGCTGGAGGCCAGGCTGTGTGATCTGATTAGAGAGACAAAGTGAAACAGAAACATACTCAAATAGTAAGAGTCGACGTCCATCCTAATTTCGAAACAATAATAGCGTGTCTTATGCCATCATCTGACTAGAAAATGGGTACCTGGTATTTCCCAAACAGAGTGGTAGAGGCTCTGTCCTGCATCGACTTTCAGGGTTGCTCCAGTAATGTAGCTGGCAGCCGGGGACAGCAAGAAACATACAGCAGGCGATATCTGACACAATTCAAGTAAATATTTTCATCTCATGTTATTTAAACACTAATTTTGTAATTCTGTATAGTTTATATATAGTCATACATATAGCCAGAGCTGGGTAATAACTGGTTACATGTAATCTGGATTACGTAATCAGATTCCAAAAATTAAGTACTTGTAATTAGATTACATTTTAAAATACTTGTAATTAGTTACTTTATTTATTACATGATTACATATTATTAACACAACAGCAATACTGATCCTCTTTAATTCCTCTATTTCATCTTTAAATGTTCCTTTCTAAAATAGCCTACTGCTTATATGCACTCAGAAAGTCTTCCAGTTTTGTGGACATTCACACAAAGACCAGTCATTAGTCAGGTGGCTCCACAGCATGTGATCGCTGGATTTATAAAAATCATTTCAGGTTTAAAAAGTGTTTCAACATTGCATCAACTAATGATGAACACATAATTGAGGTTATTTAACCATGTGTTACTACGGCTTTGGAAGGCTTTTGTCTTTCGAACACATTAGACTGCACAAATTCATGTTATTCGTCATTTAAACAGTATCACATTTGCATGTTCATGGTTCTCTGACGTGGTCACATGACATGCAGGTAAATAAATAAAATGTTTCATTTTTTTAGTAAGTGTTTTATGTTGATTGATGTTATTTTAAAATGACTTATTTTAATTGTACATTTTTATGATTGAAATATTAGCTTGTCATTAAACTCACAAACCCCCTGCAGTTCCTTTACGAACCCCAGTTTGGGAAATCTTGACATAATGGAATGTTTATTGCACTTCATGTTGTTAATTACAACAAATGGAATATATTTTCTTACTCTTTGCATTGTATTTTTCATCAATATGGCACAAGATTATCCAATTTCAATCAATGTGATGAATGATCAGGTCAAAAGTAATCAAAAAGTAGTCTGATTGTATTATCTAAAATGTAAATGTAATGGATTACGTTACTAACTACAATTTTTGTCATGTAATTTGGCAATTTGTACAGCTATAATTATTATATATACAGTGGTGTGAATTACTTTATTTATTACATGATTACATATTATTAACACAACAGCAATACTGATCCTCTTTAATTCCTCTATTTCATCTTTAAATGTTCCTTTCTAAAATAGCCTACTGCTTATATGCACTCAGAAAGTCTTCCAGTTTTGTGGACATTCACACAAAGACCAGTCATTAGTCAGGTGGCTCCACAGCATGTGATCGCTGGATTTATAAAAATCATTTCAGGTTTAAAAAGTGTTTCAACATTGCATCAACTAATGATGAACACATAATTGAGGTTATTTAACCATGTGTTACTACGGCTTTGGAAGGCTTTTGTCTTTCGAACACATTAGACTGCACAAATTCATGTTATTCGTCATTTAAACAGTATCACATTTGCATGTTCATGGTTCTCTGACGTGGTCACATGACATGCAGGTAAATAAATAAAATGTTTCATTTTTTTAGTAAGTGTTTTATGTTGATTGATGTTATTTTAAAATGACTTATTTTAATTGTACATTTTTATGATTGAAATATTAGCTTGTCATTAAACTCACAAACCCCCTGCAGTTCCTTTACGAACCCCAGTTTGGGAAATCTTGACATAATGGAATGTTTATTGCACTTCATGTTGTTAATTACAACAAATGGAATATATTTTCTTACTCTTTGCATTGTATTTTTCATCAATATGGCACAAGATTTTCCAATTTCAATCAATGTGATGAATGATCAGGTCAAAAGTAATCAAAAAGTAGTCTGATTGTATTATCTAAAATGTAAATGTAATGGATTACGTTACTAACTACAATTTTTGTCATGTAATTTGGCAATTTGTACAGCTATAATTATTATATATACAGTGGTGTGAAAAAGTGTTGGCCCCCTTCCTGATTTCTTATTTTTTTGCATGTTTGTCACACTTTAATGTTTCAGATCATCAAACAAATTTAAATATTAGTCAAAGATAACAAGTAAACACAACATGCAGTTTTTAAATGAAGGTTTTTATTATTAAGGGAAAACAAAATCCAAAACTACATGGCCCTGTGTGAAGAAGTGTTTACCCCCCTGTTAAAACTGGTTTATCACACCTGAGTTCAATTTCTCTAGCCACACCCAGGCCTGATTACTGCCACACCTGTTCGCAATCAAGAAATCTCTTAAATAGGACCTGCCTGACAAAGTGAAGTAGACCAAAAGATCCTCAAAAGCTAGACATCATGCCGAGATCCAAAGAAATTCAGAAACAAATGAGAAAAAGTAATTGAGATCTATCAGTCTGGAAAAGGTTATAAAGCATTTCTAAAGCTTTGGGACTCCAGCGAACCACAGTGAGAACCATTATTCACAAATGGCAAAAACATGGAACAGTGGAGAACCTTCCCAGGAGTGGCCAGCCGA
>NW_015505182.1:4329956-4340364 GCF_001515645.1 Sinocyclocheilus grahami
AACATCATACCAACAGTAAAATATGGTGGTGGTAGTGTGATGTCTGGGGCTGTTTTGCTGCTTCAGGACCTGGAAGACTTGTTGTGATAAATGGAACCATGAATTCTGCTGTTTACCAAAAAATCCTGAAGGAGAATGTCCGGCCATCTGTTCGTGACCTCAAGCTGAAGCGAACTTGGTTTCTGCAGCAGGACAATGATCGAAAACACACCAGCAAGTCCACCTCTGAATGGCTGAAGAAAAACAAAATGAAGACTTTGGAGTGGCCTAGTCAAAGTCCTGACCTGAATCCTATTGAGATGCTGTGGCATGACCTTAAAAAGGCGGTTCATGCTCGAAAACCCTCCAATGTGGCTGAATTACAACAATTCTGCTTAGATGAGTGGACCAAAATTCCTCCACAGCGCTGTAACAGACTCATTGCAAGTTATCGCAAAAGCTTGATTGCAGTTGTTGCTGCTAAGGGTGGCCCAACCAGTTATTAGGGTTAGGGGGTAAACACTTTTTCACACAGGGCCATGTAGTTTTGGAATTTGTTTTCCCTGAATAATAAAAACCTTCATTTAAAAACTGCATGTTGTGTTCACTTGTGTTATCTTTGACTAATATTTAAATTTGTTTGATGATCTGAAACATTAAAGTGTGACAAACATGCAAAAAAATAAGAAATTAAACACTTTTTCACACAGGGCCATGTAGTTTTGGAATTTGTTTTCCCTGAATAATAAAAACCTTCATTTAAAAACTGCATGTTGTGTTCACTTGTGTTATCTTTGACTAATATTTAAATTTGTTTGATGATCTGAAACATTAAAGTGTGACAAACATGCAAAAAAATAAGAAATCAGGAAGGGGGCCAACACTTTTTCACACCACTGTAATATTTTAAAATGTCAACATTATAATAGGTTATATGATACCTCCTCAGGAATACCGAGTCTTTTAGCCGGACTGAATGGCACTGACATCTTAAACATTGTTGGGCCAATTTCTTTGTAGTTTTCCATTGCAGTTTTGGAGATGATAGTTCCCTGCATTCAACAAACACAAAACAAATGCACATGCACTGTTCATGTGGTATAAGACCAAGTGGAAGTTTACACTGAATTGTTGTGAACATTGTAGTTAAATTAGAATTACATTACAGATAATAAACACATGCCTTTTTAGCAAAAACTTATTTGAGGCCATAATACTATGGAAACATTTTCATGCAAGGCTATTTTTCCACAGTTCATTTGCTTATATTGACATTTTCATTTTATCTAAAGCACCATGCAAATGAGGAACATACTGTAAATCAAACATGCATATCAACCCCTTTTTTCAACGTCCCTGAGTAGGGAGCACTATCCAAATACAATACATGCTTTTAAATTGTTTCTAAACTGGCACTAACCGGAGCCACAGAGTTGATCCGGACCCCATTGTCAGCCCACTCAATGGCCAGGCTCTTGGTCAGGTTGTCCACGGCTGCTCTGGCCGCTCCTGTGTGCCTGTCATAAAATTTTTTTAACAAATTAAAAAAGAGGATTTAACCAGCCAAACAATGCAAAGTAATACACAATATTTTTATTATATTGTTATAATGTCCAACTCACGCCATTCCAGGAAAACCCTTCCACATGTCTGCAATGATGTTCACAATTGCACCTCCATGATCTTTCATCCATGCATTGTATGCTATGAATTAAGAGCAAAAATTGACTGAGTAGCCTTTGAATTTATTATGCAGAATTGTCAACATGTAATTTCAGAAATAAAGTTTACAATTTGCACATTACGATCAAAACAAACAGCAGATAAACTGCTAAACTGTATGTCTCGCATTTCACATTGCCATTTATGCCAAACCTTCTTTGCAGCATAAGAACGTTCCGTTGAGGTTAGTGTCAATCACAGCTTTCCAGCCTTTTGCACTCATCAAGTTCACTGGGCTGGAAAACTGCCCACCTCCATTATTCACCAAAAAGTCAATCCTCCCATGAAGCTTCAGAGTGGAGGCCATCAGGTTCTTCACCTGTTAAGAACGGGAGCTAAATAATCACACCACATTATAATCCAGACCTACAGTATACTGTTATTACCTATGAACCGGTATTTTCCAGCTGGAGAAACCAGTCCAAAATGAACATGCTAAAAACAAAGACTATTTTACACGCTTCTCTGGCATAAAGGTACAAAATACAGGTTTATGAGACTGTCACCTCTTCTTCATTTCGGATGTTGCACTGTATAGGGGTCACTTTAGCCAGACTGGATGGGGGGATTTTCTGCGTCAGCTCTTCAGCTGCTGACTCCAGACGCTCAAGCTTCCTGGATGATATGACCACACTGCAACCTACAACATTAGTGATGTTTGAGACTCTAGATTTTTGTATATACTATTCATTGAGTTTTATTTAATAGTTTAAGTGGAAGATATTTATTTAATAGTTAAGGAAAAACTATGGAAGCCCATTTCTGCTACTGAATAAAAAAACAAAACAAAGCAATTAGCCTTTTTAACTCACAATTCTGAGATATAAACAGAAAAAGAACATTTACATCTCGCAATTCTGACGTGTTTTCTCGCAATTGTGAGTTTACATCTTGCAATTCTAAGAAAAAAAGCCTCAATTGCGAGATGTAAACTCACAATTGCGCGAAAAAATGTCAGAATTGTGTGATAAAAAGTCGCAATTACCTTTTTTTTTTAAAAGTTTTTATTTAGTAACAGAAATGGGCTTCCATAAACAAACAAACAAAAAAAAACCCACTTCAGACAAACCTTTTTTTTTCTTTCAAACTTTTTTTTTTTTTTGGCTGTTGATTGTATTTTTTTTTATATTGATGGCGTGATTAAAAACTATTTAAAAAATAATGTAAAAAAACTTTAATATATTAACAAAATGAAAGAAGAATAACTGACCTGGAAATATATTCAAATTAATGAATATTTAATTAGACAGTGCCTCATTTGCATATTTCAACGTAACAGAAACGGAAATCATAATCTAAAAACATCAAATATATTGCATTGGTATGAATTAAATATGTTATTACTAATATGTGATATGTAAAATGTGAAAATGAATATTTTATAAATGATTGACTGATTGCTTTGTGTGTTGCTCAATATCTGGACTAAAGTTCACTGCAGTCCTGAACTAAATACAAAGTCAAATCCATCATTAAAACTTCCAGTAAATGCATACCTAACTGTAAGAGCTCAGAAGTAATAGCTTTTCCTATCCCAGTCCCGCCTCCCGTCACGATTGCAACTTTGTAATTGAAAAGCCCTGCTTTAAAAACACTGGACGCCGCCATGTCTGTGACGAAACGGACTGTGAAGCAAGAGTCTGTAAAAAATACTTTAAAATAAAAGTCTGTTTCCGGTTGTGTTGGTACAGCTTCCTGTTCTATGCACGATAATTTTATCTTCTTCTTTAAATTTTATTGGCGGCTGGCAAACCAACTTAAAGTTGTATTTATCTGCATAAAGGTGCATAAAGGTGCCACCTACTGGACTGGAGTGTGGGCAGTACTTTGAAAGAAAAGAGCGGAAAGGACCCCCCCCACACCCTATATATTTCTATTAAATTCTTTCACTTATCCCAGTATTACGATAATTTTACGTGCGCTCTGAGCTCTACATGATGAATATTTGCGTTTCATTATTATAATAGCAAATTATTAC
The DNA here is from genome assembly GCF_001515645.1 of Sinocyclocheilus grahami. Taxonomy (NCBI): domain Eukaryota; kingdom Metazoa; phylum Chordata; class Actinopteri; order Cypriniformes; family Cyprinidae; genus Sinocyclocheilus; species Sinocyclocheilus grahami. The sequence continues at coordinate 4,333,636 of NW_015505182.1, forward strand.
TAATACATTTTGTACATTTTCCTAAAACAAAAACACCTAAGCAATCTATAATGCAGGGAGTCACTTGACTCCAGACTTGACTCGGACTTGAGTCCCAAATTTGATGACTTGCGACTCGACTCGACATAATTAAAGAAGACTTGAGACTCGACTTAGACTTTGACAGCAATGACTCGAGACCAGAGACTGCGTTCAGGGAGTGCTGGATAGGCTAGTATAAATTACTGGAGTAATAGCATAACTTAAGACAAAAGAACAGAAATAAAAAACGACATGATTCGTCTAGTAGCGATCTCCGCTCATGAAAAGCGCTGCCCTGTCCGTTTGATCGCCGCCCAGCAGACACACGGAGCGGGCATGAAAACTTCACTGTGACCGCTGCTGTTAAATATTCCTCACTTCTTCTGTTTGTCCGACACCGAGGTGCACCATGAGTGCTTGATGAGTGACGGATCCGCATCCCGCCATTAGCCTTTTTAACTCACAATTCTGAGATATAAACAGAAAAAGAACATTTACATCTCGCAATTCTGACGTGTTTTCTCGCAATTGTGAGTTTACATCTTGCAATTCTAAGAAAAAAAGCCTCAATTGCGAGATGTAAACTCACAATTGCGCGAAAAAATGTCAGAATTGTGTGATAAAAAGTCGCAATTACCTTTTTTTTAAAAAAAGTTTTTATTTAGTAACAGAAATGGGCTTCCATAAACAAACAAACAAAAAAACCCCACTTCAGACAAACCTTTTTTTTTTCTTTCAAACTTTTTTTTTTTTTTGGCTGTTGATTGTATTTTTTTTTATATTGATGGCGTGATTAAAAACTATTTAAAAAATAATGTAAAAAAACTTTAATATATTAACAAAATGAAAGAAGAATAACTGACCTGGAAATATATTCAAATTAATGAATATTTAATTAGACAGTGCCTCATTTGCATATTTCAACGTAACAGAAACGGAAATCATAATCTAAAAACATCAAATATATTGCATTGGTATGAATTAAATATGTTATTACTAATATGTGATATGTAAAATGTGAAAATGAATATTTTATAAATGATTGACTGATTGCTTTGTGTGTTGCTCAATATCTGGACTAAAGTTCACTGCAGTCCTGAACTAAATACAAAGTCAAATCCATCATTAAAACTTCCAGTAAATGCATACCTAACTGTAAGAGCTCAGAAGTAATAGCTTTTCCTATCCCAGTCCCGCCTCCCGTCACGATTGCAACTTTGTAATTGAAAAGCCCTGCTTTAAAAACACTGGACGCCGCCATGTCTGTGACGAAACGGACTGTGAAGCAAGAGTCTGTAAAAAATACTTTAAAATAAAAGTCTGTTTCCGGTTGTGTTGGTACAGCTTCCTGTTCTATGCACGATAATTTTATCTTCTTCTTTAAATTTTATTGGCGGCTGGCAAACCAACTTAAAGTTGTATTTATCTGCATAAAGGTGCATAAAGGTGCCACCTACTGGACTGGAGTGTGGGCAGTACTTTGAAAGAAAAGAGCGGAAAGGACCCCCCCCACACCCTATATATTTCTATTAAATTCTTTCACTTATCCCAGTATTACGATAATTTTACGTGCGCTCTGAGCTCTACATGATGAATATTTGCGTTTCATTATTATAATAGCAAATTATTACTAATACATTTTGTACATTTTCCTAAAACAAAAACACCTAAGCAATCTATAATGCAGGGAGTCACTTGACTCCAGACTTGACTCGGACTTGAGTCCCAAATTTGATGACTTGCGACTCGACTCGACATAATTAAAGAAGACTTGAGACTCGACTTAGACTTTGACAGCAATGACTCGAGACCAGAGACTGCGTTCAGGGAGTGCTGGATAGGCTAGTATAAATTACTGGAGTAATAGCATAACTTAAGACAAAAGAACAGAAATAAAAAACGACATGATTCGTCTAGTAGCGATCTCCGCTCATGAAAAGCGCTGCCCTGTCCGTTTGATCGCCGCCCAGCAGACACACGGAGCGGGCATGAAAACTTCACTGTGACCGCTGCTGTTAAATATTCCTCACTTCTTCTGTTTGTCCGACACCGAGGTGCACCATGAGTGCTTGATGAGTGACGGATCCGCATCCCGCCCTGTAAATCAAACATGCATATCAACCCCTTTTTTCAACGTCCCTGAGTAGGGAGCACTATCCAAATACAATACATGCTTTTAAATTGTTTCTAAACTGGCACTAACCGGAGCCACAGAGTTGATCCGGACCCCATTGTCAGCCCACTCAATGGCCAGGCTCTTGGTCAGGTTGTCCACGGCTGCTCTGGCCGCTCCTGTGTGCCTGTCATAAAATTTTTTTAACAAATTAAAAAAGAGGATTTAACCAGCCAAACAATGCAAAGTAATACACAATATTTTTATTATATTGTTATAATGTCCAACTCACGCCATTCCAGGAAAACCCTTCCACATGTCTGCAATGATGTTCACAATTGCACCTCCATGATCTTTCATCCATGCATTGTATGCTATGAATTAAGAGCAAAAATTGACTGAGTAGCCTTTGAATTTATTATGCAGAATTGTCAACATGTAATTTCAGAAATAAAGTTTACAATTTGCACATTACGATCAAAACAAACAGCAGATAAACTGCTAAACTGTATGTCTCGCATTTCACATTGCCATTTATGCCAAACCTTCTTTGCAGCATAAGAACGTTCCGTTGAGGTTAGTGTCAATCACAGCTTTCCAGCCTTTTGCACTCATCAAGTTCACTGGGCTGGAAAACTGCCCACCTCCATTATTCACCAAAAAGTCAATCCTCCCATGAAGCTTCAGAGTGGAGGCCATCAGGTTCTTCACCTGTTAAGAACGGGAGCTAAATAATCACACCACATTATAATCCAGACCTACAGTATACTGTTATTACCTATGAACCGGTATTTTCCAGCTGGAGAAACCAGTCCAAAATGAACATGCTAAAAACAAAGACTATTTTACACGCTTCTCTGGCATAAAGGTACAAAATACAGGTTTATGAGACTGTCACCTCTTCTTCATTTCGGATGTTGCACTGTATAGGGGTCACTTTAGCCAGACTGGATGGGGGGATTTTCTGCGTCAGCTCTTCAGCTGCTGACTCCAGACGCTCAAGCTTCCTGGATGATATGACCACACTGCAACCTACAACATTAGTGATGTTTGAGACTCTAGATTTTTGTATATACTATTCATTGAGTTTTATTTAATAGTTTAAGTGGAAGATATTTATTTAATAGTTAAGGAAAAACTATGGAAGCCCATTTCTGCTACTGAATAAAAAAACAAAACAAAGCAATTAGCCTTTTTAACTCACAATTCTGAGATATAAACAGAAAAAGAACATTTACATCTCGCAATTCTGACGTGTTTTCTCGCAATTGTGAGTTTACATCTTGCAATTCTAAGAAAAAAAGCCTCAATTGCGAGATGTAAACTCACAATTGCACGAAAAAATGTCAGAATTGTGTGATAAAAAGTCGCAATTACCTTTTTTTTTTAAAAGTTTTTATTTAGTAACAGAAATGGGCTTCCATAAACAAACAAACAAAAAAACCCCACTTCAGACAAACCTTTTTTTTTTCTTTCAAATTTTTTTTTTTTTTGGCTGTTGATTGTATTTTTTTTTTATATTGATGGCGTGATTAAAAACTATTTAAAAAATAATGTAAAAAAACTTTAATATATTAACAAAATGAAAGAAGAATAACTGACCTGGAAATATATTCAAATTAATGAATATTTAATTAGACAGTGCCTCATTTGCATATTTCAACGTAACAGAAACGGAAATCATAATCTAAAAACATCAAATATATTGCATTGGTATGAATTAAATATGTTATTACTAATATGTGATATGTAAAATGTGAAAATGAATATTTTATAAATGATTGACTGATTGCTTTGTGTGTTGCTCAATATCTGGACTAAAGTTCACTGCAGTCCTGAACTAAATACAAAGTCAAATCCATCATTAAAACTTCCAGTAAATGCATACCTAACTGTAAGAGCTCAGAAGTAATAGCTTTTCCTATCCCAGTCCCGCCTCCCGTCACGATTGCAACTTTGTAATTGAAAAGCCCTGCTTTAAAAACACTGGACGCCGCCATGTCTGTGACGAAACGGACTGTGAAGCAAGAGTCTGTAAAAAATACTTTAAAATAAAAGTCTGTTTCCGGTTGTGTTGGTACAGCTTCCTGTTCTATGCACGATAATTTTATCTTCTTCTTTAAATTTTATTGGCGGCTGGCAAACCAACTTAAAGTTGTATTTATCTGCATAAAGGTGCATAAAGGTGCCACCTACTGGACTGGAGTGTGGGCAGTACTTTGAAAGAAAAGAGCGGAAAGGACCCCCCCCACACCCTATATATTTCTATTAAATTCTTTCACTTATCCCAGTATTACGATAATTTTACGTGCGCTCTGAGCTCTACATGATGAATATTTGCGTTTCATTATTATAATAGCAAATTATTACTAATACATTTTGTACATTTTCCTAAAACAAAAACACCTAAGCAATCTATAATGCAGGGAGTCACTTGACTCCAGACTTGACTCGGACTTGAGTCCCAAATTTGATGACTTGCGACTCGACTCGACATAATTAAAGAAGACTTGAGACTCGACTTAGACTTTGACAGCAATGACTCGAGACCAGAGACTGCGTTCAGGGAGTGCTGGATAGGCTAGTATAAATTACTGGAGTAATAGCATAACTTAAGACAAAAGAACAGAAATAAAAAACGACATGATTCGTCTAGTAGCGATCTCCGCTCATGAAAAGCGCTGCCCTGTCCGCTTGATCGCCGCCCAGCAGACACACGGAGCGGGCATGAAAACTTCACTGTGACCGCTGCTGTTAAATATTCCTCACTTCTTCTGTTTGTCCGACACCGAGGTGCACCATGAGTGCTTGATGAGTGACGGATCCGCATCCCGCCACGACCCTCGCACTCTGCCAACTCCATGTGCTTTCATTTTGATTTGTAATAAACACCTCTCTGTTTTTGTTCGATCAGTTATATTTTAATTCCATGTGCATTTTTTTATTTATTTAAACCTCCATTAACCCTTAAATGCATGAATGTTTCGCCAATCATTATATTCGGGTCTTTAGTGACCCGGACCTATATATACAGCACTACTGCAATAGCAAAAAACTCTCTTGATATTTTAAGAACAATTACAGAAGGAATAAAATGAAGCATATTTCATTACCTTTTGAAACTTAAAAGGGTTCAATTTGAGCAGATGGTTTTACCATGCGACCCTCGCACTCTGCCAACTCCATGTGCTTTCATTTTGATTTGTAATAAACACCTCTCTGTTTTTGTTCGATCAGTTATATTTTAATTGCATGTGCATTTTTTTATTTATTTAAACCTCCATTAACCCTTAAATGCATGAATGTTTCGCCAATCATTATATTCGGGTCTTTAGTGACCCGGACCTATATATACAGCACTACTGCAATAGCAAAAAACTCTCTTGATATTTTAAGAACAATTACAGAAGGAATAAAATGAAGCATATTTCATTACCTTTTGAAACTTAAAAGGGTTCAATTTGAGCAGATGGTTTTACCATCGTTGTCATCGTCAGAGCGCACTTCTACAGTAGCATCTGCCTCATATTCACGATCTCAAACATATTCTCAAAACTATCCTTTTCAATGACTTCATATTCAATATTTTGATCACTGGCAGCTTATTCACCACATCCAGCATCAAATGACAGTGACATTTATATTTCATTGTGTAGTATAGTAATTGCTCTGCAGTAAAGCCATTCAAACCACTTCAATTGTTGCTGATGATATTAGTTTGTTTTATGCCTGCGGTAATTATGAGTGAAACGTCTCGTCATTATTGTGTATCAAACAGTGCCACCTTGAGGAAAAAAGATGCATTGCACATATTGAGTCATCAGATATGTAAATATAGTTGTGCAGGAAAAATACTTACACATTTACATACCTCGGGTCTCTAGCGACCCTATACACTTTTTACAAAAAAATAATCAGAAAACTGGCATTCTTTTATATTTTACTATTTGTTTCTTGTTATATTGTTTATAATTCATAGATTGAGGAATACTAAGAAAGTTGATGTCTAACTTAAAAAAATGAAGGAGGGAGAGGGTAGAGAATGATGTCCCGGGTCGCTAAAGACCAGAGGTATGCATTTAAGGGTTAAATTTAAAGTTAATCCATAATTGAGATTTAAATCTGAGTTTAAAGTTATGGCGCATATAATTTAAATACGATCAAAATGATGGGTTAAAAATGTAAACCTGCTTATTTTTAAAGGTTTGAAGTTTGGTGCAACAGAATTATTAGATAAACCTTGATTTAATCTAGATTTAAAATTAATCATTGCAAACCATTCAGCTATAATTTGAAGAAGAAAAATGCACATTAGGCCTAATGTCTGAAGTGAGCAAGCAGCAATAGGCCTAATGATAATTTAAAATATAATTTGAAGAAGAGTTTCTTTCACAAAATGAGTATTATATATATATGTATAACTATAAAATATAGGCTACTCAATTTTTCTCCCTCTTGCAGGCACTCATGTCACTTCCATTTCTTTCTGGATAAATAAATGAATTCACGTGTTTTAAATCAGTCTGTAGGCCTATAGCGCACATAGACCCTAAATTTAGCGATTAACTATGCATATTATAAACTTAACATTTAAC
>NW_015505182.1:4340888-4368912 GCF_001515645.1 Sinocyclocheilus grahami
TATAATTTGAAGAAGAAAAATGCACATTAGGCCTAATGTCTGAAGTGAGCAAGCAGCAATAGGCCTAATGATAATTTAAAATATAATTTGAAGAAGAGTTTCTTTCACAAAATGAGTATTATATATATATGTATAACTATAAAATATAGGCTACTCAATTTTTCTCCCTCTTGCAGGCACTCATGTCACTTCCATTTCTTTCTGGATAAATGCATGAATTCACGTGTTGTAAATCAGTCTGTAGGCCAATAGCGCACACAGCCCCTAAATTTAGCGATCAACTATGCATATTATAAATTTAACATTTAACATACACCATTTTTTTCTATTAAATGATTTTGTTTTTGTTATTCTTATAAAGTATGGTAGCACAGCATTTTTGAATGATTGTCTTCATGAGTTTGTCTGCATCCATATTGCATGTTTCCTCTCACTTGCAAAGTATGCTTGCAGTAATTTCTTCGAGTTCTTTCAAAGCAGTTCTTTCTGCGTTTCCGCTCACATATTTTTAATCTATAATAGAGAACATTACATATATCAAAGGTATGAAATTATGTATGTAATAAGATTACAATTATAAATAATAACACGTAAGACATCTCAGTATGTAAAACCATGTGATTTTATTTTACAGTATGTACATAGACACAAAATGAAAATTAATTCCATAACGTATTACCTTGTCAATTACGGACAAACAAACTAGAGAAATGAGGGAGAATGTTTTTCTTTTCTTATGATGGAACTTCCTTTACTTTTAACAACAGTTCTGAGCGTGATGTAATGCCAGTCCACGTTGCTGAACGTTTACAGCAATTTACAAATTCCAAAATAATCTTCTAAATAGTGTGTACAGCACTCAAATTACAAACAAACACAACTGATGTAGACAGTGACGTCATCCACATAACAAACCTGTGAACTCAGTCTTGCGCTGATGATGTACGGGGCAACTTTTTGTCAGCAATGTTTCCTGGGCACTTTCCCACTGAGAATGGGTAACAAATTTCTATCTGGATACTTCAGATTGTTCATGGGCCCTGTGTCTCACCTGGTTACCCGTTGACGGCAACATTGCTCAAAAAGTTGCCCCGTGTATCATCAGCCTTGCAGTCTGATTGATTTAAAACCATGTAAGGATATCCAAATAATTTATTGCTTATTAGGGTTATACATGTACACATTTACAAAAAAAAAAGAGTGAATATATTTATATATGTTATTATCGGCATGGTTTGAAACATACACTTACATATACAGTACACATCAACATTTTAATAACCTTGTGCAAACTGAGTGAGTGCATACCACAGAGTTAAAAACAATTACAAGGGCCACTGAATTAAAAGTTGCTCAATAAAACACCATTTGGCTTTACGTAAAAAAGATTAGGTTGTACAATAAAATCAAACAAATAAAAACAGCAATGTTAAGAAGGCAAGTCTTGGAAAGATGGGCACTTCAGCTTTATGATTCCTAAACTACTGCATATAACAAAACTGATCTGGCCATAGAGGTCATTTAAAGTAGTACCCAGCATCTCACAGTCCTTTACAGCAGCCAATGCTGCCACAAACCTGTACAACATAAATGTGCTTATATCTACACAACCAATACAAAGAGTACGACTTAACAATACTATGTCTGTGTGTACATGAATTAAATGTGTCTTCAAGCACTTGTGTGGTTAGCGTCAAATGTGAGTAGTGGCCAAAAACAAAACACACACACACACACACACACAAAAAAAAACAAGTCTTGCTTGGGGAAAAAAAGAGCATGTGTTTATGTGTGTGTTTCAGGTAAAAAATAAATTAAAACTGCTAGAAGCCAAACCAAAACAAGGCCTCTAAAACAGGTAAGGGTGAAAGTGCATACTGTAGTACTGTAGTATATCATGTGGTTACGGCCCGTCTTTTCTCTACTCTGAGATCTTTATATCCATTCAAGTGTTCCTCTGTGCTCTCAGCGGTTAAACAACAGCATATCTGCGGTTCTTCTGAGATGTGGCCATCTCATCGGGCTACATGAAATGAAAGGCTCTTGGAACATTGCATACCGGCATGTAGTGTTTTTGTCCCATGATGCATTGCGGTCAGTAGCTGTTTTCGTGGCCTGCGAGGATGTAGAGATTGCTGTGTGCTGTGGGGTTGTCTGTTGGTTGGCTTTCCAAAACCACCACTCTATAAAAAACGACATAAAAACAAATACAGATGACCTACGTTATAAAATATGGATTGGCACACCAATAATAAAGTGTATGATATTATTTACATAATGACTAATTAGACTGCTTCTTCTCACCTGTCTGAACCTAGCAGCCTGAATATCCTGGAGTTGTCAGAAATCTCCTGTGTAATCTGGGATGTAAAATGTGGACAGAATAATGGGTTTGCACAATATGTATGTCATTTCATTTGTTTATATGATACCCTAGTTTTTTGTTTTTCTTACACTACTCTCTGTGTGACTCTGATTTGATTATATTTAAAATACTATATATTTTACAATAACAAAAATACTGTGTTAAATGTTCACTGTTGCAGACTATAGTAAAAAAAAATATGATAATGATATGATATATAGGAAGATTATTGTGTATATATTGTACATTTATGTATATACATTTGATATTTTAAATTGTATAAAAATACACTCACTATTGTATGTACAGTGGGGAAAAAAAGTATTTAGTCAGCCACCAATTGTGCAAGTTCTCCCACTTAAAAAGATGAGAGAGGCCTGTAATTTTCATCATAGGTATACCTCAACTAGGAGAGACAAAATAAGAAAAAAAATCCAGAAAATCACATTGTAGGATTTTTAAAGAATTTATTTGCAAATTATGGTGGAAAATAAGTATTTGGTCAATAACAAAATTTCATCTCAATACTTTGTTATATACACTTTGTTGGCAATGACAGAGGTCAAACATTTTCTGTAAGTCTTCACAAGGTTTTCACACACAGTTGCTGGTATTTTGGCCCATTCCTCCATGCAGATCTATAATTTATATACTTTATATTGCAATATTCATGTAATGTTTGTTTCTGTCAGGGTTTTTTGTGATATTATAGACAGGCTGTCTGTATATTATCTCTCACATTTACAGTATACAGCAGGACTTGCCTCATTGGACTTGAAGCTGCGTCCTTGCATGCCATGCCTCCAGAAGGCCAACACACTGTCTTGAAGGCAAACTAAGAGGGATAGATAGATGCAGAGCATGAGAGAGTTATTAAAACAGAGATTTAAATCAATTTTAAAAAATAAATTAAACCTTTTGCCCATACAAAAGAGTTAAATATGACTAAAGGCTAACTGCTAAATTCAGTGGGCTTAGAAAATGGAGATATATGCACTTGAAGCCACCGTTAATGTACCAAGGCCTCATACCTATTGATTCAATTTGGAAGTTAAAAGTCAGTTCTGCTGAGAGTTTCCGACTGGACTTCAACCGACCTTGCAAATTTACAATCTTAATGCACCCTTGAGAGGAAGAAGAAAAACAATTAATATATATCTGTTATATATATATATATATATATATATATATATATATATATAGACGGAAGTATAAATAAGATTTATGATGTCTAATTAGTTTGTCCTAGAGGGATAAAGTCACACTACGGAAAATTTACCAGTTGTGTGCATGACTAACAAATTAAGAATTCTGCTCTGGTGCAAGTCTGTGCTTGTCACGGAGGGGGAAAATATATCAAGCCTTTCAATATGCACTGTGCTCTTTTTGCCATGACGACAGAATGCAATACTGCAACGTCAGATCTGACACATTTAAATCATTCTGAGCTGTCTTCCAAGGAACAGCAGTGTTTCCGTATGCAAATGTTCTGGTTATATAAATCTGGTAACTAATAATTATTTATACAGTGTTAGAAATATAATTATTTAGACAAAATAGGAACTTGTTAAATTATTCAAGATCTATTCCCATGTGTCATTCAATTTGATTTGTTACCTAAAAAAGTACCAAACATTCCATTGCAATATGTTTTTTGGACATGTAATTCTTTAAGGAATTGCCTTGCAAAGAAAGTAAATATACTTCATATTTATTGTAGTTCAATTATTGATGGTCTTTTTCAGGATATTCTCTGTGCTCTCTGCCATTCTATACCTGGGAAATGTGATGTATGAGCCAAAAGTTGTTGGCGAGGGGCTCGATCTAAGCAGACTAAAATTGTATCTCTCTCCAGCTGGGTCACATGGATCACGCAGTTCTGTGGGGTATCTGAAATAACAACAATAATTTCTAGAATTTTGCATATCTCAAATAAAAAATAAAATAAAATAAAATAAAATATATAAATTGAAAAAAAAAAAAAAAAAAGCTAAAGCCCCGTTTCCACCGCAGGAATTTGGGCCGGTACTCGGTGTGTTTCCACCGCAGGAACCAGGATGTAAATAAAGTTCTGTGTAAAAAATTGCCCCTCAGAAAGTCCCTGATCGCGAGGTAGTACTTTTTCAAAGGTCTGGAACTTTCGGGGGCGGGACTTGGGCGCTAAACATGCTGATTGGTTGAGTTCATGCAGCATTGTATTTCAACCACCATTTATTTGGATAATTTTCAAAATATACTGTTATTGTGTCATGAAATGTAGTTCTAAAAGTATTTCAAGTGAGAAAGTAGTTGTTTAATACTCAAATCTGCAGTTTATTTATAAAGAGCGCCTATTTAAAAATGTGTTTCGCCGATTTCGGAGACATGAGCTCCACGCGATCAGCGGGTGCTCAGTGCTCATGTTTCCCGACGAGAGCAGCCTCAACTCAGCTAGTCCTTCTGACATTTGCCGCTGGCTCTAATGTCTCTGTAGTGGTTAAACATAAGGTATAATTAGTTTTGGGTAAATCTAACAGGTAATCTTTGGTTTTTATTCTATGAATCTATTAATATGTTAAAATGAAAATAAAAAGAGGCAATACTGTTTGATATAATATTTCGTTTCATTGTAATGTAGGCTATATACATTCCCTGAACTACATTTCTGCGGCTATTAATATAAGTTTAAATGAAAACAAAAGGAGGCAGTGGTGTTTGATATTATATTTCGTCTTATTGTAAATACAGTGAGGAAAATTGCATCAGCCAAGGCGAGCTGACTGATGTTATAAAGTACGCTGCTGTTTGCAGAATTACCGGACTTACGTCGTCCCGTCCGCGGGAGTTCACACTCCCGAGTCGAACTCTCTACCGAGGATGCAAGTCCAAAATTTGCATACTTGTTATTGAGAAACGCGCGCAGACCTACGTCACTAGACTATTAGCCTAATCTTCACGGTACTTTAGACCGCGATGGAAACGCAGACAGCAACAGGTCTGGGGACAAATTGTTCCAGGTAATTTCGGTGGAAAAGCGGCTTAATTTAAGTGAAAATAAAGAGACATTTTATATAAACAGATTATAAATAAACAATTGCAAAAACACTCTATTTCTTCAGAATATCCATGAGCTACAACTGATCGTATCGTGTAAACCTGCTCATAACTACTCACTAAAGATCTGAAACAATTGCAAAAACAATTTATTAAATAAATATTTGTTAAAACATTTCAAGCTATTACATTAAGAGATAATGGTGTCATGTTTTAAAGTACCCACCAGAATCAAACCAGTTGGAGGTAGAGTTGGGGTTGAGGGTCTCAAACCGCACCACCTGGTTGAGCTCTGTCCCTTTGCTCACAGCTATGCAGATGAGAGGATACTGATGTTCTGGAACCACCAGCATCTCAAATACCTCCAGCGGACACGGCAGGGGGAAGTCTATGCTCTGCAGGGAATGAGTCGGTGCTTAATTTGGAACAGCGTGCGTTTGAAAATGCCAAGTAAAGCAATTTTAATTACAAGTCTTAAGAAGAAGATCAGCCATTTTAGAAGCTTAAAGGAGGCATGAATAGCTAATGTGGCCTACGTGCTACATGCTGTTTCCAAAACCTTGAGTCAAACACATCTCCTATGGATTTTAGTGTAATGCTAATCCGCATAGCACTCGGTAACAAACCCTATGCCATTGCACCCTCTGGAGGTCACATATGTCGGCCACATATTTAATTGAGGATGCCTTGTAATAACCATTATGCAAATTGACTGTAATTCATTGTGTCTTACCTACTTTCCCACTGAAACGAGGCAGCCTCAATAGCTATGTTTCCATCCACCTACTTTTTGGGGTATCGCATAAAAAATGCTGGATGGAAATGCCAAGATGCGCATAAATTCTAAAAATGCTTAACTCCCAGAACTGCATTACTAAACAGCAGGCTCCGACAATAAGATAACATGATCGCGTTTCGTCTGCGTGCTCTTAAACTTGCAATTTATTGTATTAAAAAAATATTATATACAGTGCCTTCTCCTATACTGCAACAAATGAACTTTTTCTTCATGATATTTAGCGCAAGTTAATCAGAAAGTGACGATTTTGTTCTCTTCAACTCATTGGATGGAAATGGTGCACAAATGTTTAATGCGATAATACAATTTTGCGCATAAGTTTAATTCGTAACTTTGGATGGAAACATAGCTAATGACACATGCGGCCCACGAATGCAACCTGCAGAGGGCACAGCCTTCAAAATAAGACACAGCTGTTGTTTTGATGATGGGAACCAGTAGGCCTGGGCGATAAAACGGTATCGATATTTATCGACAGTACACCTTCTACGATAACAATATAAAAACGCACGATATAGGCACGTGCTGAGTGACGCAGACAGCACACACAAACATGAACAGATGCTGAATTGAGTGCTGTGCCTGCCTGTGATGAGGAGATTGTGAATAAAAAAATTTATATTAGTCGAATTTAAAATAAACATTTGCATTTGAATGTTAGGAGTGCATCAGGGAGCATCATCAGTGGTGCACGAGATGTGGTGATAATGATGTAAGCGATGTTGCATTTTAATGTTTTGTTAGTCTAGCCCACGAGACGCGCCGCTGTTGCATTATGCATTCCAAATATTAGAGAAATAGAAGCTCAGTGCGGAGAAGATGATTGATTAGGTGAAAACCGAAACCAAGCCATTCACACAGATGCATATTCAGCGCATTTTGACGGACAAATATGACTGCTGCACTCGCGTCTCACACAAGAGATGTAGCCATTCAAAGTTAAAATAGTTTAAACTTTTAGAAAACACTTCTCGAATTTGTGGAGGTTTATTCCTTTTCACTGCGTCTCTTATGTTTTTAAACGCAATCTGCATGATGGGCGATTCGGCTCTTTGGATTAAGCAATCATAAATACATGATGCTGTTTTGTTCATAACTGTTTATGCAATTTACGAAATGTAATTTAATTTATATGAGTTAATTTAGATGTAATGCAGGTTTTTTTATAGACAGTTATTTCCTTGCGTTGACAATTTAAATGTGCTGCATTATTTTGCTCATTGCGCCCTCCTGTGGCCTCGGGAGACAAGCCAAAAGTTTCCTTAAAACCTAGTTAATCTGCATATAAAACATTAGAAATGAGATATTTGTTTAATTTTTATTGTGTGTTTGACTGTTAAAACAAAAAATATTTGTTTGTCTCAATAAATTGGGTTAATTTAAAAATACAATGGTTAAATTAAAAAAAAAAATTCTATTGCTCTTTTTTTTTTAAAAAGTTATAAAAAATGTCAATAATTATCGATACTGAACGATATGAAACATTATATCATTGATAAATTTTTTAGCTATATCGCCCAGCCCTAGGAACCAGTGACTTACCTTGACCAACATGAATTTCTGCATGGACTCCACCCACTCAAACAGGACAACACTGGACTGAAAGGCACCGCACAGGTACTTGTGACCAGTATATGGATTCCTCACTGAGAATAAACAAGACAACGAATGGAAACAAAACACAATATAAAACCTTAAATAAAGTCTGTTTGATCATATCATCAAAGTTATCTGAATTAAACCGTTGCTTCAAATGTTTGTGGAAACTGAGATACACTATAATTTAAAAGCTTTGAAAAAAAGGTACGTTCATTCAACAAGGATGCATTAAATTGATGAAAAGAGACAGCAAAGACATTTTTTAATGTTATAAAAGATTTCTATTTCAAATAAATGCATTTCTGTGTTTCCACAAAAACCTGAAGCAGTTTTTAAATGCTGGATGCATTAACTGTTTTCAGCACAGATAATAACGAATGTTTCTAGAGCTCCAAATCAGCATATTACAATGATTTCTGAATGATGAGCTTTTAGCTTTACCATCTCAGGAATAAATTAAATTTTTTAATATATTTAAATTGAAAACAGGTATTTTAAATTCCCAATATTACTGTATTTTTTATCAAATAAACGCAGCCTTTTTTCAAATATATATTAAAAGATCTTCATTTTTTACAAACTTCTGCCAATGTATACAAAGCTCCTGTATATTCAGAAATACAGAAAGGAAGGAAATGACGGGATCTGCTCACCTACACAGCACTTTTGACACCCTTTTGTTTCAGGGATCTTAGTGGACACTGAGAATTTCCTGAAATTAAAATAAAAATGTAAAATGGAGTATTTACATTTTGACTACTGGTCACATCCTTAAGCTCACACAGAGATCTGAACATTTACCTGGGTATTATTTTGTCAGGCAATTTATGTGTTGGTATGGCAACAGGGAGTTTCTGCATTTGTCGAGCATGTTCAAATAGGCCCATCAGACTGTGAGAGTACAGATGACATGCTTTACCTGCCAAAAAACAATTTATTAATTTTTAATTATGAATTAATTATTCAAAACAGGGATACAGGACTATGTCAGGTAACGTTTCAACATATATGACATGCTACAACAGTTCACTATTTCAATATTATCACATTACAAGCAGTTCTACTCTGTAAAGCGTGACACAAAAATAAAAATATAACACTAAAAATTGTAGCATTCATAAAAAAAAAGAAACTCACTCCGACTAATCTGTAATCTGAAAAGCTAAACCTGATTTTTTTTTAAGCATAGCTTACCGGATATTGATAGCAGGCTGTTGCTCATGACATACAGCCAAGTACATCTCCTGGGGAAAAGCTGAGAATGACACAAAAATAGCTTTAGCACAAGACAAAAGCACACCACACTGAGGCAATATAAGGATATACTTCACACAAACTGAGTTTTCCAGACACATTTAAAAATGTTTTGCTACTGTTATGTAGGAAAACTAAACATCTGTTTGAAAATATCTGAAAAGTAACATCACACCTGTTCCATGGACGTCTCGTGCAGCTCATTAAGGTTTAATGTGTAAATACCTTCCTCTGCTCCAAATATCAGATACTGGTCTGAAATGCATGAACGGGGAAGAACAAAACAGACTGAGAGGCGAAATCAGCAAATCATTCTGTAGGCAATATTAATAGATATAATAATGAACCATCATATATTAACATTTAATATATGGGCAGATTATCTTAACAAGCTCACCTCGTGTGTCTGGGTTGATCCATGAGGTAGCGCAGTGTATTTTTAATGGGCAGCCATTGAAGACTTTTGAGAAACATGCTCCCATCTGGACATGGAAATACAACACATTGGATAACTCGGATGCAGCCAAGTAAATCACTGCTCAAAAAGTTTATACACAAAAAAACAAACAACGCTATCAATAAGACAACATCCATCAATTTAAATAAAAATACAAGTAATTAAGTCCCAGTAGAGTGCCATAGATCTGCAGAGTGAGTAAACCATGATGTCCACTTACATGAACCTTTGGAGTTGGTGGGAGACCATTGCTGATGGGTTTCTGTGGGGAAAAAACAAAACAAAGAATAAACATCAAATTAAAACAAAATAAGTTTCACTATATAAATTTCACTATCTATCTATAGATAGATAGATAGATAGATAGATTAATTATATGTAATAATATTAATATTATTATTGCCACATATAATTATATTACATTATTAAAAATAAAACAATTGTATCGTATGTATTATTGTTTTTATTATTATATCATGTAATCAATATTATGTCAAATTTAAACAATTTATTTTATAAATAATTAAACACAGTAATAACAATAACAATATATTATTAAATAAAATAATAAAATGTACATAAACAATAAAAGTCAAAAATGATTCAATATGATTGTATGTGATAATAAAAATATGCAATAGTAATATATATTTACATATGTATTTATATATATATATATATATATACACACACACACACGTTACACAATAATTATATTAGTATTAAATAATAATTAATCAAATTAATAATAACTATTTCTTCAAATATCTGATCACTAAATATATTAATTATGTGCATTAAAAAGTGAAGAGTATTCACGAGAGATTTAAGAGTATTAAAATATTAAATTATTAAAAAAAAAAAAATTTGCACTCAGCAAACATAAATTCTTCCTCCAGGAGCCATAAGTGTTACAAGACACAATATTGGAATGCACTAAAACGAAGCCATACTGGCAAATCTTTCTTGTCCTTTGGTATAGGAACAGCAGGGGGCATTGTGGACTGTCTCTCTGTTGAGGGCGAGTGTTCAGATGGGCTAATTCCATTGCCTGTGGGTAAGAAAAGATACAACAAACAGTTTAGTTTTCGGTTTATAAGTCTTAACACTGTTTTCACATAGGTATCTAGCAAGAGGTGCACACGAATCACATGTGTAAAGAAAATGTTCTTTTTATCTACATTCAGTTAAGAAGTTTAGCATTAGCAGCATTGTTTACTAAGCTGCTGTTGCGATTTGAAGCTACCATACTACAACACAACAAAAACTAGACACGCGTAATGAACCAAAAATGATGATTGCAACATTAACTGACAGGAGAACAATAATTTGACAAGGAAAAGAATACAAGGGTGGAGTGGGTGACTCATGATGTCTTCAAGTGGGTGTGTGACATTTTCACATGCCAACACTACTGACGTAATTTCTCTTAGAAAGGGCAAGAGGAAAGAATGACATGTAATCTCACTACGGGCTAACTAAAGAAACTAACAATGGGATGGATTGGTGACAGGATTGGTGACTGGGGTTGAACCAAGTTTAAATGGGAGGGCCTGTCTTACTGTCTCCTTCCTCATCACAATCTTCCTCTTCGTCATAGGAGACCTGCAGCCTTTCGTCGAACTGACTACATATCCCAGCATCCCCCTGGGTTTCCCAAGGGCCATGTTCTTCCCGATTGGTCTCATTACCTAAACTGCTGAGCTGGTTTGCGGGCAGTCGAGGAGGTGGAGGTCGAGGGGGTACATTGATGGATGATCGAGCCGGGCTTTCGGGCCCCGGGCAGCGCTTTATAGTGCCCTGGTTACCGTCATGGTCACCGGAGGGGCTTTGATGTGGTCCGGGACTGGGCTTTGGCTGGAAATGTCAGAACAAAATTAGCAGCACGCTACCCTGTCAGATCAATACTGTGATTACTAAAAAAAAAAAAAGTGGATGCAAAAAAAAAACTGTAGCTGTTCACTGATTTCTGATAAGCTTGTTTCAAGGCAAAAGAAGGACTTGGATGCTCAAAATAAATCTGCTAAATCAAAGAAACTCCTAAACACACACTACGGTTCATAAGTTCAAGGTTGGCAAGATTTTTTTTTATGTTTTAAAAAGAAGTCTCTTATGCTCACCAAGACTGGATTTATTTGAACAAAAATGCAGTAAAAAGTGATATTGTGAAATATTATTACAATTTAAAATAACTGTTTTCTATTTTAACATTTTAAAATATAATTTATTCCTGGGATGGAAAAGCTGAATTTTCAGATGTCATTAGTCTTTTAGTGTCACATAATCCTTTAGAAATTACTCTACTATGCTGATATGATGCTCAAGAAACATTTATTATTATTGGTCGAAGACATTGATAAATATAAAGGTCAAAATTCAGTAAAATTCTTTACCGTCACGTTTAATCAATTTAATGCACCTATGCGGAATAAAAGCAATAAAAAATCTTACTGAATTCAAACCTTTGAAAGCTACTGTATCTTTTCAACACTAAAAAGGCTTATTATAAAACCACATTTTTATATATATTAAAACTTTTTTGTATTCTTACTTTGGGAGGAAGCGGTGGTGGGACCTTAGGCCTCATAGTGGAGCTTTTTGTGCTGAAACAAATCAGAAATCCAATTAGATGAGTCACAATGCTAATCATGTATGCTAATTATGCTACAACTAACAAACATAATTTAGGCCATTAACAGGATGTTAATGGACCTTTGTAGTTGTTTCATCAGATACTGGACCAACAGGGGTACAATATAGGACAGGAAACAGACAACAAACAAACATGCAATCAAATGCGCCAGGAATAATTCACTCTATAATGAAAATGCTGTTTTTATTTACTCACCCTCATGGTATTTCAAACCTGTATGCTGTTATTGTTTTCCGTGAAAAACAAAAGGAGATTTTTTTAAAGAATGGAATACAGTGCACAAGTCATACTGACTACTTACATGGTGCTTCATTGTGTTGTTTTGGTAGTCGCTAATAACAGCATTCAGTTTGGAACAGGGGGATGAATAAATAATGGCAACATTTTGATTTTTGAGTGATCTATTCCTTTAAATATAGAAGAAAGCTTGTCAGCATCACTAAGAGAGGACGCTATGAATTTCATGGTAGTAGTTCACTTGCATTTGAACCTGGAAAAATATTGCTAAAGAGGTAGTTGGATAAACCTCAACATTCTAAAACGCCTTCTAGCCATGACATTGCTAAATGAAGGGAAAAAGAGATGGTGTGTCTAGTAAGAAAAGAAAACAGATGATAGAATGATTCCCATGGAACTAAAAAGGTCATCATACACTGGCAACATTTTTGGGGGACATTGAAAAACCATATTTGATTCAAAAGAAATATTAATGTGTCAACTATATACGTGTATATATATATATATATATATATATATACATACATGTCTCACAGGAGCTTGAATTCTTGCCAAACAGTTGCCAGTGTATCATGATCTTTAAGTGTTTTAACCTCTAGAGCAGCAAGAAGGGATTGGCTACAGAATCAGAGGAACTTACTGTTGCAATTCATCATCATGATCATCACCATCATCTTCACCCTCATCATCATCCTCCAAATGAGCCTCATGCCCCCTAATGAGGATTGAGAAGGTTGCGGCACTCATTCATTGAGGATTATTAACTTGAAGCAACACTTTCCTCGACTTCCCATGGGTAAGATTTAAAGGTTAACGGGTCATTCACACAGGACATTCTGAGTTGTAATTGTTAGTCTATGTAAATACACACTAACTACGCTCTTTGTGTGACCTTTGTGATATATATCGCTGTTTTTTTCAGCATCTCATGCTATGAGCATCATATTTTTAAGACACCATGCAAAGAAAGTTAAATTTTTTTGTCTCAATTTTCCAATTCACTATGTTAGTTGTTTTTGAATGAAAGAGCATGTCCTGTATGAACGAGCCCATATATATTAAAAGAAATTGTGATTTCAAAGTGAACATTTAGGTACACACTTACTACATGAATATATAATCCAGCAATTCAGGATGTTTTAGTGACATTCCCTTTAAAGATGGCCAACATAGTGTGACTTTAATAACAGGACGATCCCAAAGACCAATCTAGACATGCATCTGGAGTAAATTTCATTTAGAGAGACTGGTTAATTTCCCCCTGAGGAATGGAAAACTAATACTGTGGCAAAAATAACACAGATCTAAAACACAGCATTGCCAAGCAAATCAGCCTTTGGTTCCACTCAGACAAGCACAAAAGGGCAAGGTTAGGTCACATCAAATATTGATCAGATGAAAAACCAGCTATGCAGAGAGAGAGTGAGAGAGGGAGATGTACGGGTAGAGTTTGACAGAGCAGCAAAAAGATGGAAAGATAGAGAGAGAGGAAAAAAAAAAGCTAATGAACGAGCACAGGAGTGAAGGACACAAACAAAGCAACGGCATCATACCTCTGATGCAGCTCCTCTTCAACAGATTTCAAGAGGCTCCTATAAAAAAAGAATTTATCAAAAGCGAGATGGTACATAAACAGGTGATTCCTTCAATGCAAAGCACATGTAAAAACACATGATGAACAGTTTTATAACACATCAAGGGACCCATTAAACCTCATTGATTTAAGGCTAAATAAACAAGCATTTACTGCTAATTTGTCTCCAGTGACACTGAGAAACCGTCCAATGTTTAGTTGTTAATTTTTCAGAGAATGTCTGCTTCCAACTGTCTGGAACCTCTGTTCAAAGTTGTTTATCTACACTGCACTTAAATTATTGAACAGTAAGGTTTTCTGGACTAAAAGGGATTTAAAATAAAATAAAAATCAGTAGATAAAACTAGCTTCACATTTCCTCAAGAAAATATAGCTGCAAACAGTGATGACGGGCCCAAGTTCTGGGGTGTCTGGACAATTCACTTTAAAGAAAGTAGAAAATTACGGTTTCCTTTTTTAACGTTACTTTAATAAAGCGCTATTGTAACACAGTTCACGATATACAGAAAAAACAATCATAATTTAGCATCTTCCATATCTTGGCATCATGTTGACACAGTTTGTGTGAATTGCATGAATCCCCTAGGAGGAGTATGCAATAACACACAGTCTGATTAAAAAAAAATCCATATTCAAACCGAAATAGCCAACTTTCTGTTGGCTGTAGTTAATGATTGTAAATTAGAAAGTTGTCTGCCTTAATGAGAACAATATATGTACTGAGTTTGGTGACTGTAGGAAAAAGTAACTCCGACCCCCACACTTTTGTCAAAAGGCGGCGCTATAGAGGCACCACCGTGGCGCTCATTTATGGGCTTTTGCCAGTGTCTAATGGTTGAAAACGCTAATGTGTTTGTCTCAATTTAAGTGCCTCAAAAACACCTGAAAAGAATATTATACAAGTTTGATGCGTTGAAGATATCAAGAATCCCTTGATCCCCAGTTTTGCATCTGCCTTGTTCTGACATTATTCTGATGTAGTCTGAAGTAAATCAGGAAAAATAAGATGCAGATTTCAAAGCATTTTGAAAATGACACTTCCTGCTGCCAGTTGGTGGTGCTATAACTTTTGACTCATAATAGTCACATCTATGGCCTTTTTTCAAACGGCACACTTCATGTGCACTTGCGGCCTTGTGGACTTACAATGGCTGCCGCATGCGTGCGCCCATTAAGTCAGCGAGACTGTAGGATGTCCCATTCATCATTTTAGTGTTCAGAAGGGTGCTTGCGAGTGCCTCCTTTATGGACGCTATGCGCCCTCCATGCACACTTATGCCAAGCCCACACTGAAGCAAGCTCCGCAGCAGACTTCTACCCGACAGTCAAAGCGGCATTGTGTCACAAAAGTGTGCACTCAGAAGAAGACAAGTGTTTAGGGTGAGATTTGAAATGGGGCCTTTGTGATTGGCTTCATACAATGAACAGGCTGCTGAAGTTTAATCAAAATCAGACATGTATGCATAAGTTATTAGACACTTCCTGTTTCCCTTTCTTCACAATAACTTTGTTGCCTCTCCACAACCAAACCATTCGAGATATCAAAAGTTCTTTAGGAATTTAACATCTTCAGTGTCTTGAGATCATGTCAACCGAGTTTGGTGGCAATCAGATGAAAAACCTAGTATATCAAATTTCTAAGCATGTGTTTTTCACAAAACCCAAAATAGCTGACTTTCTGTTGGGTGGAGCTAATGACATGCAGTGTGAAAGTTGTTCGGCTCAATGAGATCTATATGTGTACTGAATTTCATATGTATGCATGCAATTATGTATGATATTTGGCCCTCTGCATTCCAGGGGGCGCTGTAGAGACCCCTTGCCATGCCCGTGAACCAGTCTCTGGCCAGCCCTAATGGTCACAAACTCCAAGGTGTGTGCCAATTTTCAATAGTTTTTGAGCATGTTAAGAGCCCCAAAAGCCCCAACAAACTTGAACAAAAATTAGAACAAGAATAATCCTTTGAAAAACAATAGGGCCCTTCGCCAATTATGCAGTTCTTATAAAATCACTAAAAACATGCTATTATAGCGATATTAGACGATAGCCACCCTAAACACGAGAATTACATTTCTGTGCACCATGTGCTAGAGAAAATACCATGATGGATTTCTCCATCATAAAGCTCGATGCATCGATTACAAACCCTGACGATGCATATGCATCGATCTTGAAACATTGATTTTTGAATCGAATGAATCGCAATTTCTATAGCGATTCAATGTTTTCAAAATATATACACATTAAATTACTACAAGTACGAATTAATGGAGACCTTGAACAGTGTTCGTGCCCTCGCATTTCTCATTCACGCGCTCCTCTATTTACCGCCTTTGACTGTCACATGATTGTGCTCGCTCTCCGTTCGTCTCACTGACACATTTTTTGAGCAGCTGATGTGTGAACTCTCCTTAGTACTCGTGGCCAGTAATGCTAAAGTGAAGTAGTTTTGCTTTTCTGTAGTTTTATTCACGCGCTCCTCTATTTACCGCCTTTGACTGTCACATGATTGCGCTCGCTCTCCGTTCGTCTCACTGACACATTTTTTGAGCAGCTGATGTGTGAACTCTCCTTAGTACTCGTGGCCAGTAATGCTAAAGTGAAGTAGTTTTGCTTTTCTGTAGTTTTTCAATGGCTCTCTCGGTCATACCGACGACATTACCTGAGCAGTCGAAGGCTGCGCATTTATTGCATGGACGGAGCAAAAATGTAAGTGTCTAAAGCATACGCGCAGATCCATTGAATAATAAATGTGTTTTAATAATGTCATTGAACCGAATGTACAAAGAAAACTGTTAAAATAACCACAGCATTAACAACAACCTTGAAATAAGAGCGTGAGACGTGCCAGACTATATCTGCAGCTAAGCTGAATAAAAAGCAGAATTGCCTCTCCACAACCAAACCATTCGAGATATCAAAAGTTCTTTAGGAATTTAACATCTTCAGTGTCTTGAGATCATGTCAACCGAGTTTGGTGGCAATCAGATGAAAAACCTAGTATATCAAATTTCTAAGCATGTGTTTTTCACAAAACCCAAAATAGCTGACTTTCTGTTGGGTGGAGCTAATGACATGCAGTGTGAAAGTTGTTCGGCTCAATGAGATCTATATGTGTACTGAATTTCATATGTATGCATGCAATTATGTATGATATTTGGCCCTCTGCATTCCAGGGGGCGCTGTAGAGACCCCTTGCCATGCCCGTGAACCAGTCTCTGGCCAGCCCTAATGGTCACAAACTCCAAGGTGTGTGCCAATTTTCAATAGTTTTTGAGCATGTTAAGAGCCCCAAAAGCCCCAACAAACTTGAACAAAAATTAGAACAAGAATAATCCTTTGAAAAACAATAGGGCCCTTCGCCAATTATGCAGTTCTTATAAAATCACTAAAAACATGCTATTATAGCGATATTAGACGATAGCCACCCTAAACACGAGAATTACATTTCTGTGCACCATGTGCTAGAGAAAATACCATGATGGATTTCTCCATCATAAAGCTCGATGCATCGATTACAAACCCTGACGATGCATATGCATCGATCTTGAAACATTGATTTTTGAATCGAATGAATCGCAATTTCTATAGCGATTCAATGTTTTCAAAATATATACACATTAAATTACTACAAGTACGAATTAATGGAGACCTTGAACAGTGTTCGTGCCCTCGCATTTCTCATTCACGCGCTCCTCTATTTACCGCCTTTGACTGTCACATGATTGTGCTCGCTCTCCGTTCGTCTCACTGACACATTTTTTGAGCAGCTGATGTGTGAACTCTCCTTAGTACTCGTGGCCAGTAATGCTAAAGTGAAGTAGTTTTGCTTTTCTGTAGTTTTTCAATGGCTCTCTCGGTCATACCGACGACATTACCTGAGCAGTCGAAGGCTGCGCATTTATTGCATGGATGGAGCAAAAATGTAAGTGTCTAAAGCATACGCGCAGATCCATTGAATAATAAATGTGTTTTAATAATGTCATTGAACCGAATGTACAAAGAAAACTGTTAAAATAACCACAGCATTAACAACAACCTTGAAATAAGAGCGTGAGACGTGCCAGACTATATCTGCAGCTAAGCTGAATAAAAAGCAGAATAAACTGGTGAAACGGTTAAGACAATAAACACAATAAATAAATTAAATTTATGAATGATGCAGTGCTAATTGACATATCATTTATTACAGTACAGAGACTATAAAGTATATTTTCTACCTTATTCTGTGCAAAAAAATGTAAATAATAGTTTGTAGTATATAAAAAAATCATAAAATTGCAATTAGGAAAAATTATAGATTACAAATGATTGATTATTGTCCAGCAGTGTATTTGATTTTTTATAGCAAATTTAAAGTAAGAGATAAGAAAATAATTCCTTGTAAAAAATAATAATAATACATAGGCTACATACATAAAATTACTGTATTTGACATTTCTGTCACTTCTGAAATGATGGCTCTGGTGTGACAAAATGTTAGCCTATACATAATACTTTTAAAGCTCTTTTTAAAATCTTGGCTTACACAAATTTCTACTTACGCCATGTCATAGCATCAGTAAACTAGCATCTAACAATGGACAAAAGTGTTTTTTTCTCTAACCTATGGGATTCTAACCATAAAGGCTGCTGTGCCGTGTAATTTGCCTCCTGACTAAGCATTTAAAGAATTTAGGGGAAGCACTTAAATAATCCTGTGAATGCACTTAACGAATGCAGAATCGAATCATTAATCGAATCAAATTTAATTGTGAATCGAATCGAATTGAATCGTTTTCAATTTGCAAAAATTGTTCTTGAATCGAATCGAAAACCTATGAATTGTGAATTGAATCGATTCGCTGTCTACCCAAAGATTCACAGCCCTATATAGAATGCAATACAACAATCCACCTGCAGTAAAAATACACAACATAACAGCTATAATGTGTAAATTATAGCATAGAATAACATAGTCCTATTGTTTCGTCTTCCAGCAGACGGATGGCACTTAATTTCCTCAAAAAAAAAAAAACCTGTGCTTTATATTTATTTTCCTCAAGCAGAGTGCATTTTAGCCATATTTGCAATAAAGCACAAACATGATAAGGAAAACTAAAATTAATAAAAAATAAACCATAAATAAAAAAAATATTGTGACATGTTATTCGTCATTAAATACATTTAATTAAATGGCCTTCTCAATTCATTGCATTCAATTTTCAAAAGAGCACACGCACCTGGACCATTCACCCTGACAATTACTATTCCACTGTTTCAGCTACAGAGACCACCATTAACCAAACAGAGGCTGATTACTGTATCTGTGCATAAAACTGACTGAATGAGAGTGGATGACAGCTCATATCTGGTGAATTGTGACGCTGAGGGGGTGTCTCTCGAAAGTGCTCGGGACCCATCTGTTGATGAGAGCTGAGAGCAACACCTCTGAGCACACGCACAGGCACTCACACAAACACAGAGGGAATGGTTTCACTGCCACTCCATCTGGTGTACTCGACCTTCTGTTCACTATATGGCAAAAACAGTCAACAAGGCACAGGGTGTGTATATTATAAAAGAACGGCAATCATACAGATCCCACAAAAGCTACCTGCAACATAGTGTCACATTAGTGAGACAGCAATGTCAGGTGTGAGATAAATGGATGTACAGAGAAACACACACATCATGAACAAACCCTGCATGTGTCTTTACCTCTGAATGAACTCTCTCATGAATACAGGGAAAGGAAAACATACACAGCTTGACATACAACTGAACTCAATGCATCATCAAGCTGACAACATGATGATGCAGTGTTTCCTCAAACCCACGGTTTTCAGACTCTATGGCTTTATGAAGGTACTGTAGAGCATATAAAAAGAAATAAAATATATAGAAAAAATATTTTAAAATAATTTAAATGTTTTTATACCTGTAAATGTAATTAAACATTTTGTGTAGTTTTTAAAAAATATTATAGTTGAAAGTTCTATGGGCTGGATTGAATTTGTTATTGTCTGACTTTTTATTTAACGTGCAACAGTGTGCTGAAACTTACTTATTTCCTCCCATGATGGAGCCTTTAGGGGATCCCTGCCCATAATCCATCTGTAAATCCTGGAACAAAGAGAAAGCAAGTCACATAGTGTATGTCTTCATCTTAAGCTTTAAAATATGCGGAACACAAGTACGTTTACACAGAGCTTTGCTACATTCATGCACACGTCAAAAGATGCATGAAAAGAGAACATGAATGGTAAGATATGCGTAACATGTCCAGCATTTATGAACTCTAGGTTCTTTGTTTGTAATTTATTGCATGGACGGAGCAATAAATACACATGCAGTTTCACAGCGGTTTTGGAATTTTGAGGTCTATTAGTGAGTAAAAACATAATGGAAGTGATGATGAGATGAGCATTCATCTCTATTAGCTCTACGTTAGCAAGCAAGCACACAGCTCTTTCAACAATCATATTTGGATTGGGTTACACTTTACTTGAAGGGGTGTGCATAAGACTGACATGACACCTTCATAATAATGACATGACACCAACATAATCATGACATGACATATGTCATGAATATGAAGGGTTTTTATGCATGTTTATGACAACTGTCATTAAGTGTCATTCGCTCAGTTATGTAATTTTTAATGCAAATATGACATTATTTGACCTAACCCTAACCTAACAGTGTATATTTATAATGTATATATAAATAGAAAACACATGCATGTATATATCTAAGAAAAATATGTTATGTTTATATATTAAATATATTTATATATAATATAAAATATAAGAATATAAATACATAAATGTAAATACATGTTCAATATATATACTGTATGTGTGTGTATTTATATATACATAATAAATATACACAGTATACATACATATATTATGAAAACAAAAACTTTTATTTTTGATTAATCGTTTGACAGCTCTAGTTTTTGCATTCAGTAAAAGTCAGTGGGGTCCAAAACAACACTGACTTTCATTGTATGCACAAAAAAAAAAATCTTTTTTTCGTGTTCAGCAGAAAAAAAATAAATGCATGTATGTTTGAAATGACATGAGAGTAAATGAAGGCAGATTTTTCATTTTTGGGTGAACTTAAAATAATTGTAGTACAATTAAACAAACAAACAGTAATCACATTTTACAGTGTAAAAAGTAAAAATGTATTCACATGGAACAGATTGGATACACCTAGACAGACCGACAATACCGAAAAACTTAAGTTCTCACTTTTTTTTGATGAAATACAATAAAATTTGTTAAGATTGCAGAAGACTGCTGGAAAGGAATTAATTCAAAGTTCTCACAATGTTCTACTCTTAATCAGAGCATTGTGGGAGGACTGGGCCATGTGCCATCTCTCCTCCCACTCGTCAATATGATCATTCAAGCAGGCAATGACTTGAAATAGCTTAGTGTTCATGAATTAATAGAATCATAAAACAGAGGCAGTATCTATAAAACACAGAACCTCAGACATTGAAAATGTGCAATGTGAAGAATATTTTAGGAACATGACGTTATTTTCGACCTAATGTTTATCTGCGGCATGTCGATTATCACAACAATTTCAACGATCCCTCAGTGCATGGAGAAAACGTGTTTACAGTAAATAATCTAATTTTATAATGGAAGCTGGACGGGGAGCTAATGTAATTTCAACACGTCATGACCAGCTGAAACAGTAAACAAGGTTAATTTAACTTGGTATTCGCATGAGAATACCAGGAAAGGACGTGGAAGGGAAGTTATCCGTATATGCATGAACAAACACCTATATCAGTAACAAATAACCACATGTTAGACGACACAGAAATGTTCCACCTAAACCAGATGATTTTAATGTATTTCTTTGTATAAATAATATATGTAAATATATACTGTATTTATCTAAAAAACATCTCTATTATTACTACTGTTATCAAAATTATTAGTGCCACTTTAGTAGGGATCAATTCTCACTATTAACTAGCTGCTTATTAGCATGCCTATCTTTAACATATTGATTGTTCGTTAGGACTTATAAAGCACATATTGTGCATGACCATATTCAACATCCCTAATCCTAACCAATACCTAAACGTAACAACAACCTTACTAACTATTAATAAGTAGCAAATTAGGAGTTTATCGAGGCAAAAGTCGTATTTAATGGTTTGTAAATAGTGAGAATTGGACTGTAAAATAAATATGTGACCATATTATTGATTTAAAATAACTGTATAATGTTTTATTTTTGTAAAATGTACATTAACTGTATATTTTTTTTATGATTTATTCATTAGGTTTTGAATGTTCTAAGAATTTGAATTGAATAAGAAAAAAATGCTGACTTTATATCCAATACACGCACTGAAGCAGTCACAATATTTTAAAGATGAGTTTAAAAAAACAAACTAATCTGGAGTATCCCTTTAAGGGAAACGGTGCGTCTTATTTTTTGAGGGAAGTTGGCTGCAGTGCTTCATCCATTACAGAAAATGTTCAGGCAGAGGATTTTGCTATAATAATCAGGTTACTGATGATTAATCCTGAGGACATTCTCTCTCTCAAACTCTTTCTTTAATTTTTGTCTGTCTCTTTTTGCTGCTTCCACACCTCTATCACTCATTTTCCCCCTCTTCCTCTCTCTCTGGAATACAGCTTTCAGCCAAGCAAAACCTCATTGATTTGGCCCTGCAGATTAACAAACCAAATTTCCTTTGCGCAGCAAACTGTCATATCCTTATTCGCTTGCTGCCTTTCTGCTGATGGGAGGCTTTTCAGTAAGAGTGATGGAGAGAGTAAGGATGGAAGAGTAAAAGAGTAAAAGCTAACAGAACATCCCAGACTATCCGCTTCACTGCTTCTGTCACCGCCTTCTTTTATCTCCCTCCCTTTGGTTTCTTCATAGGCAGTCAAAGCCACCGATTCTAAGCATGTGATTCGCTGTGCCACCTCAGTGCGTGGGCTTCAGACCAGATGGATGAGGTGTCACTCAAGAAAGCCTCAAAAACGCAAAAAGATGAAAAAGGGAAAAACGTTTCTTTTAAGAGGCCTAACCATGTGAGGCTTATAAATTTGGCAAACTATGCAACAACATCCTCCAATAGTTCCTTGTCACTGTCTAATGGCAAAATCTAATAAAAAGCCCAAAATTACAATTAGTATCCACAATCTAAGTAGGATGTGTTACACAGTATCCTAACTACATGCGACACAACAAGATTCCAGCGATAAGCAATTTGGGTGTCCACACTAGATGCGACGCGACAGAATCCATCAAATATCACAGCCAATCAGAAGCATGTGTGGGCGGGCTCTCTCTGAAAGCGCTCTGCACTCACAACGAAATGAATAAGTTTATAATAGAATTCATAAAAATGAAACCTTTTTAAAATTATTGAATGTACATACTGAGTAACTGATACCATCTTTGTTATGGAATATGCGTGTTGGTTCGCATAGAGTTCACAGTTTTAACGTACATCTTTGCTTTAATTTATTTTCAAGATCTGAGGTAAACTATCTGTTGTTGCTTTCAGTATGGCTATAAGGACATGCAAAATGATATTCAAACTCACATTAGACACGTTTAACTTTGAATAAAGCACATAATCACCTGAGATTATCTACTGTCATATAGTTTGTATGTTGTTGTTCCAGCCGCGACGTCGTGGAAATAGAAACCGTTTCTAAAATAGAAATTTCACGTGTCGCCGTCACAGCTAGTTAGGACAAAAACTAACATGGAAAAGATACCATTTATCGCATGTCGCTGCATCGCGTTGTGTGTCGTTAGGACACGGTGTTAGAAGATGTAGATTTATTACGTTTTCAATTTCTACTAATTTTATGTCAAAAGTTTGTTGTAAGTATCCACCTAGTTTGACTTCAAATTATTTTAGTTATAAAACTTTTAAATGCACAATACAAAAAAAATCAGTACTATTTTGCCTTTATATAACATCACCAAAACTGATTTGACGTTATTAAAAAAGAAAAAAAAGGTGGAGAAAAAAAAAATCAAAATATTAAATATTAAATATGCTTAATTCAAAACGTTAACTTTACAAAATATAACATTTACAAAAAATAATATATATAAAATATAATTAAGAATAATTGGAATAAGATGTCAAATTAAAATAAAAGTTTCAAAATATAGATTTTTTTTAAATTTAATATTGTGAATATACTTAATATTAACTTAATTTACTCCACAATAAATATTAAATATCATTAATATCAGATGTTCAATATCAGATTTTTTAGACTTTGATGATAATGAAATTATGCATCAAACACTCTTTGGCACTCGTGACAGCTTTCAAAGACAAATCACAATTCAGTATGCAAATATATGTAAGAAAGAGAGCCAATTGGAATTCAGTACCCAACTATTGTTCAGTACTGTAGGTGTTCACAATAAATTGGTGTTGAAAGGGAGCGGTGAGGTTGTTTCCCTGCTGCAGAATTAGCTGATACCTCAAACAGACCGTGTGTGCTAGGGTTGTTGCGCAAAGCGTTGCTTGCTGAGGCAATGTTTTCCCCTCCACTCACAGACCTGCAGAGCACTTTGGTTTAACTATCCCTGTGGGATATGCACAGGCACTTCAGACTCTTTATTTTGCCTCTCTTTCTTTTCATGTTTTTCCCTATTCACTCCCCTTCTCCGTCCCACTCAACATCCATTCCGTCTGTCTAACCCTAATCTCTCTCTCTCTCCATTCACTCTCGCTCGCTTTAAGATGTGTCTGATTGTGACAAGTCCTAAAAATAAAGCCCCTCAGAGGCCTCGACTACATAAAATGCTTTGCTTTGCAATTTCAAAGTGCTTTTGATTACTGAATAGTGCAGCGACATATAGACTTTGAGGGATATGTCTTTAAATGAAGCTAGAGGCTGAAATACCTAAACAAATGATCCAGCACATATATTTGGCGTGACAGACAGAGGCAATAACACTGATATAATATACAGGCAAGATGAAAAGACAGACTGCCATGATCTAAATAAGATAAGGCAAAATGAATGGCGATTAAATGAACAAAAGAGATTAAAGTCACATATGGGAGGATGAGTACACTACACAAGTGTTACGAAGCGGACATGATGCTAAAAAAAAGATAGGGGACGCGAAGACAAAGAAAGAGTAAAATACACAAAAAAAATACCAGATTAGATCTTGCAGTGTAGTATATTTCTTCGGCACAGTCCAAAAAATCGTCAATGTCGGGCTGTTTATTAGAAGGACCAAGAAACTTTGGTTAATTACACACATACACATGTGATGCCCATGTAGTTTTACAGAAACAAAGACTGATGGGTTAAGGGCGGTTGGGGTGAAGAGGTGTTTGCAAAGGCCATGCCCACCTGAATTCAATAGGTTTTTAAACAGGCCTGTGTGTTAAAGAGGCAGTACATAATTGCTGAAAAGTGGTGTTGCGGTACCATGATCGTTGTGGTAACTTGGGGTTGTGGTAACTTGGGGTTGTGTTAACTTGGGATTGTGGTAACTTGGGGTTACCCAAGTTCTGTAGAGTTACCGAGATCATAATTCTACTCTACTCTATTAATTCTGCTAATACTCTATTAATAAAATACTCTATTAATCTCTATTAATTAATTCTGCTACTACTCTAAAAGTAATTGTTACTCTTTATTTTAATGATTATTTTTAATGATAAGTTATTACTCTGTCACACACATATACATATACATAAATACATACACACACACACATATATATATATACAGTGGGTACGGAAAGTATTCAGACCCCCTTAAATTTTTCACTCTTTGTTATATTGCAGCCATTTGCTAAAATCATTTAAGTTAATTTTTTTCTCTCATTAATGTACACACAGCACCCCATATTGACAGAAAAACACAGAATTGTTGACATTTTTGCAGATTTATTAAAAAAGAAAAACTGAAATATCACATGTTCCTAAGTATTCAGACCCTTTGCTGTGACACTCATATATTTAACTCAGGTGCTGTCCATTTCTTCTG
Organism: Sinocyclocheilus grahami; assembly: GCF_001515645.1. Classification (NCBI taxonomy): domain Eukaryota; kingdom Metazoa; phylum Chordata; class Actinopteri; order Cypriniformes; family Cyprinidae; genus Sinocyclocheilus; species Sinocyclocheilus grahami. The sequence goes on from NW_015505182.1 coordinate 4,366,889, forward strand.
ATCATCCTTGAGATGGTTCTACACCTTCATTTGAGTCCAGCTGTGTTTGATTATACTGATTGGACTTGATTAGGAAAGCCCCACACCTGTCTATATAAGACCTTACAGCTCACAGTGCATGTCAGAGCAAATGAGAATCATGAGGTCAAAGCAACTGCCTGAAGAGCAGAGAATTGTGGCAAGGCACAGGTCTGGCCAAGGTTACAAAAAAATTTCTGCTGCACCTAAGGTTCCTAAGAGTATATATATATATATATATATATATATATATGAAGAGTTCAGTTGCTTTAATTTAATTTTCATCTAAAATGAACATTTTTATAAGGCTCCTATGTTTAGGTTCAATAATTTCACCCTAATGGCAATGTATAGGTACTTTTCTATGCAATTAAAGTAAAATAACTGAACATAAATATAGGAGCCCAATAAAAATGCTAATTTTAGAAGACAATTTCAGATGGCACGTAGAGGCTTTTGCATATATATACAGTGGGAAAATATTTATGTGATCCCCTGCTGATTTTGTAAGTTTGCCCACTTACAAAAAGATAAAGGGTCTGTAATTTTTATGGGAGGTTTACTTTAATGTATAGAGACAGAATACCAACCAAAAATCCAGAAAAAAACATCTTTATTATATAAAGGTTAGAAATTGATTTGCATTTCAGTGAGTGAAAAGTATTTGATCCCCAAGCAAAACATGACTTAGTACTTGGTGCAGAAACCCTTGTTGGCAAGCGCAGAGGTAAGACGTTTTTTGTAGTTGGTCACCAGGTTTTCACACATTACAGGAGGGATTTTGGTTCACTCCTCTTTACAGATCATCTCTAAATCCTTAAGGTTTCTTGGCTGTCGTTTGGCAACTCGAAGTTTCAGCTCCTTCCACAGATTTTCGATTGAGGTCTGGAGACTGGATAGGCCACTCCATGACCTTAATGTGCTTCTTCTTGAGCCATTCCTTTGTTGCCTTGGTGGTATGTTTCAGGTTATTGTCATGCTGAAAGACCCATCCATGACCCATCTTCAGTGTTCTGGCTGAGGAAAGGAGGTTCTCGTCCAAGATTTTACAGTACATGGCCCCGTCCATTTGCCCCTCAATGTGGTGAAGTCGTCCTGTACCCTTAGCAGAAAAACAGCCCCAAAGCATAATGTTTCCACCTCCGTGCTTGACTGTAGGGATGGTGTTCTTGGGGTCATAGTCAGCATTTCTCTTCCTCCAAACACGGTGAGTCGAGTTAATGCCAAAGACCTCAATTTTGGTCTCACCTTATCACAGCACTTTCTCCCAAGCCTTCTCTGAATCATTTAGATGTTCTTTGGCAAACTTTAAACGGGCCTGTACATGTGCTTTCTTGAGCAGGGGGACCTTGCGGGAGCTGCGGGATTTCAGTCCACTGACGCGTAGTGTGTTACCAATGTTTTGCTTGGTGACTGTGGTCTCAACTGCTTTAAGATCATTAACAAGCTCCTCCCGTGTCGTTCGGGGCTGATCCCTCACCTTTCTCATGATCATCCTTACCCCATGAGGCAAGATCTTGCACAGAGCTCCAGACCGAGGCCAGCTGATGGTTATTTTGTATTTCTTCCATTTCCGAATAATCGCACCAACTGTTGTCTCCTTCTCACCAAGTTTCTTGCTGATGCTATTGTAGCCCATTCAAGCCTTGTGCAGATCTACAACCTTGTCTCTGGCATCCTTTGACAGCTCTTTGGTCTTGCCCATGGTGGTGGGAGAGGTTGGAATGGAAGATACAGATTGTGTGGACAGATGTCTTACACCTAACGAGCTGACATTAGGAGTAACTTCTTAAAGTGGCAGGATTAATCTGTGTTCCACATGGGCACATAACCAATCTGTGGGAGCCAGAATTCTTGCTGGTTGGTAGAGGATCAAACACTTATTTCACTCACTGAAATACAAATCAATCTCTAACCTTTATATAATTTTTTTTATTTTGTTGGTATTCTGTCTCTATTCGTTAAAATAAACCTACCATAAAAATTACAGACCCTTCATTTCTTTG
>NW_015505182.1:4368963-4374902 GCF_001515645.1 Sinocyclocheilus grahami
ATATATACACAGTACATACCTTTACTATAAATAGTTTGTTTCATTATATTGATCAAAGAATCTCCAAAAAATTATCAGTGACACTGAAGACTGGAGTAATTACTGCCGAAAATTCAGCTTTGTCATCACAGGAATAAATTACATTTTAAAATATGCTAAAATAGAAAAGTTATTTAAATAGTAATAATACTATTTTTACTGTAATTTTAATTAAACCAATGCATCCTTGGTGAGCATAACAGGCCTTAAAAAAACCAGCACATACACACACACACATGCATATATAGGCAGACACAATGTGAGTGTTTTAAATGTGTTGGAAATCTACAAAAATTTTGTTTATTGTTTGAGTTGGCGGTTGTGAAAAAAAACCCGCTAGTTGCAGCAATTATGTACTGCTTCTTTAGAAACAGTAGGGCAACGTGATGTGAATCCAAAAAATACAAAGAAAATCAAAGCGTGGGGGGATGTGAGGTTCTTCAGACGTGAGGTCCTATTCAGAAGATGACATCATAAGCATGAGGCTACAATGGGAATCGGCATTAATTTGATGTCCTGCTGTTAAAAAATGATCTGGTTTATAAAAGGATGACAAATCCAGTTACAACATGAGAAAGTCTGAGTGCTCAAATGAGACAAAGATGAGTCAATGCTGCATTTTTCTGCAGCGCTTAAAGGAAGTCTTATTGATTAGATGCCACAGAAAGCTGCATCTAACCTTTCAATTATCGCGGTGGTGAGAGTGCGAGACAGACGTCTCAAATACACAACAGTCAAACATGATGTGAGAGAAAACAAGCCGCTGTCAGGAGACGAGCTGGGATTGAGGTGTACTGTACACAAGGAAAGTGTTACATAATAGGAAGTGTCAGCTTATAGGAAAAATCATTTGGAAGTGTTCACTATACATAGCTATGAGCACTGTGAACGGCTAGACAGGCAGTGTGATTTCAAATTAAGCTTGACACAACTGGGTGGTTCCACGGTTGCTCTGTTCCAAAACCTAGTTAGCTCCTTATGGAGGGATCATAGACACGTTCCCAACACAAAGGCTGTTATTAAAGGTTATTAAAGCATACTACGAGAGCAAATTCTAAGACAACATATCATTTAGAAGCCAATCCCAGAATGCACTGACACAAATCAATACAAAATACAAGATGGCGACAAGGCAAAAAATATAGATTATACATAAAATAGTTTTTTATTTAGTACTAAATTGAATCAATAAAATTGCATGAATCTACACAATATTTCTGAGTGATGTTTGGTTTTAATCATACTGGTAGCTTAGCAACATGCTAACCCCAAACTCTATTATTACTCTATTGTGAGTTGAGCTGTCTGTGTTGCCACTAGGTTGCGGCCTTTGTAGAGCTTTCTAATTTTGAGATTCCTTACAAAAGCTCACTAGGTTTTGGAACAGAGCCAGTATAATGAAATGTTCTAAAGCAAAGGGTTAAAGAGATAGTTCACTCAAAAATGAAAATTCTGTCATTAATTACTGACCCTCATACCATTCCAAACCCGTAAGACCTCCGTTCATCTTTGGAACACAAATTAAGATATTTTTGATGAAATCCGAGAGCTGATTCTCCATAGACAGCAACGCAACTATCACATTTAAGACCCAGAGAGGCAGTAAGGACATTGTTAAAATAGACCATGTGACATTTTTCAGTTTTTCATATTTGCTTTCTTTGTGCACAAAAAGCATTCACTTAGCTTCATAACATTACAGTTGAACCACTGACATCACACTTATGGACTATTTTAATGATGTCTTCACTACCCTTCTGGGCCTTAAATGTTTCTGTTGCAGGGTCAGAAAGATCTCGGTTTTCATCAAAAGTATCTTAATTTCTGTTCCGAAGTTGAACGAAGGTCTTACAGGTTTGGAAAGGCATGAGGGTGAGTAATTAATGACAGAATTTTCATTTTTGGGTGAATTATACCTAAGTGTGGTCTGATTGGTTGATCTGACATAATTGTTTGCAATCACAGAAAGTCCCAAAGCAAACAGCAGGACGATGATGGTGCTCACCAGTTCATGATATGGTTTTGTCTCTGTTGTTAAAGGAGGGTCAAACTTCACCTGACCGACTGCAAGAAAACAAAAAAATTATTAAAGGAACAGTCTTACTTTTTCTGTATTGCATAGAAATATATTGGCACGTGGGTTTATAATGACATGAGGGTGAGTAAATGCTGACAAAATATTTATTTTTGGCAAAACTATCCTTTTATTTAAACAATCAGTCAGTTCACTGATATAACTGGTGTTTGAAGTCTGAACTTTAAGTAATCATTTCATGCTGGCATGTTCACTCAAAACCACACATTACTTTAAGTCAGCATACATGTCTGGTGGGTATGATACAGAATCGGAAGGAAAAAAAATCCCCCAGCAGATACTGACAGACAGATCATAGGAGAGAATTTCTGGTATACTCCTGCAGAGATTTATTCACTGAAGAACTGAGGCTGAGAAATTCACTCAGCCATGCTCAGGAGAGCAAGAGCACCTGTCAGGTCCGCCCAGGGGAGAAATCCAACAAACACTCACAGTTAATCTCTGACAGAGTCTTCCCTTCCCGACTGGTACGGCTTGTTGAGCGAATCCGATGTGGAACAGACACTGGAGGCTAGGGAGAAATAGAGACACACAGAGAATACAAATAACATAAACCAGTAAATAACAAAGTCTAAAGGACCAGTTTATCTCCAAGTCATTTAGAGTGCTAATGACCAATCAAAGTGTTTTATTAAGGTTTAGGATAATTTGCAGTTTACATTCCTAAATGAAGTCCAATGTAGTGGTAGTTCGGTGAATTTCACATGAAATGTTTGAGTCTTATTAAAATAAAATAAAATAATTATTATTATTCATTTAAAGGATCATCGCATATTTTCCACAATTTTTTACAACAGTAATGTATAGTAATGAAAATGATCCTGTTCATTAAAAATAAATACATTTATTTATAAAATGAAATAAACAAATATAAAATAAAATTACCATTATATTTTTATTATTATATTTGGGCTGTTAATTTAAAGGACCATCCCATTATTTTCATTATCTTTAATGACAGTATTGTACACATTTGTTTTTTAATTCACAATGATTTCTTGAAAAAAACAAAAAAACTGATCATTATTAGAAGGGTGTAATTGTCAATTAATATAATGTGACAGTGCGATAATGTTTTAATCATCCTTAAAATATGCAAAATATAATTTCCTGTTTTTCTTTATGAATACTGGATTGAAACATGACCAAGACATTTAGTGATTTCTTCCCCTTAGTTCACCTTGAACCTGTGAATTTTGATTGAATATTATATCAAATGTATTTATTATATCACAGTGTTTTAATTCTAGAAATTTTGTGTACGCCTCATTTAGCATAATTTCAATGCATTATGCTGGTCATTGGGCCACACTGCACTCTAAATATCAGCCTTGGTTATTGGAAAACCAATATCGGTCAATCACTATTAAGCAATCTTATTCGACATGTCGAGTTGAATGGCTTTTATAAGTAAACAACATTAAACCAAAAAAGTTGAGATTGTAGCTGTGCTCAATCGATAGCTTGCATATTAGTGCGCCAATCTTAGCTGATCAGAGGACCAGTAAAGATAAAAACACCCCGTCAGCAAAATCAGCACACATCAATACGTTTAAGACGAGAGCGGCTTAGATGCTTACACTTCAGATATCACTTAGTGCCACTGCCAGAGACTCAGTGGAGGGCAAACTCTAGAAGCTAAAAATACATGCCAAGCATCACTCTCTTATAACAGCAGGGGTCATGATGCTGACCCTCTGAATCCCTATCTGTCTGACGCTGCTGTCCTGTCTCACTGCAGCCCAAGAGAAAATCATTACGGCCTACTGCGCGTCCGACAGCTGGGTCCCTGATGACTATCCTGAAAAGTTTTCTATCATTCATGAATCAGAGAACACCTTCCATCAGCAACACACACACACACAAGCACAGATGCACACATGCCTATGGATATGGAAACGCATGCATAAGCACCAAACATAAATACACGGCATGCAGGCTTTTGAATCATGAACAGGTCCAGGAAACAAAATGGTCGCTGAAGAACATCCTTCACTTCAGTTTCACAGCGGCAGGGCTGAGGTAGATGTGATGAGGAGAGATAAGACAGAGGAACAGACGCACGACCTTCAGACAACAAGGACACAGCAGGGCTCTGAAATAGAAATAGACAGCATGCCAAACACTGCACCCTTCTCTCAGCGGATGCCTGTGAATATTCTATCACACCTCTTGAGCACTTGAGCCACATGGTACAGTGACTAAAAGATATTATCTATACTTTCCAAAAAACATACATATGTTTAATGAATGTTAATTTTATAAAAACAAAATTAAATGAATGGTTAAAAAAGCCAGCCATGAACATGTTGGGTTATATTTCAGTTTAAAAATGTTTACATAAAAATATTTTATGATATATACACTACCGCTCAAATGTTTGGGATCAGTAAGACTTGTAATGTTTTTTTAAAGAAGTCTCTTATGCTCATCAAGGTTGCATTTATTTGATCAAAAATACAGAAAAAAACAGTAATCTTGCAAAATGTTATTACAATATAAAATAATGATTTCCATTTTAATATACTTTCAAATAGAATTTATTTCTGTGATGCAAAGCTGAATTTCCATCAGCCATTACTCCAGTATAAAGTGTCACATGATCCTTCAGAAATCATTCTAATATGCTGATTTATTATTAGAATTATCAATGTTGGCAACAGTTGTGCTGTCAAACATTTTTTTTGGAAAATGCAATACTTTTTCAGGATTCTTTGATGAATAAAAAGTTAAAAAGAACAGCATTTATTCAAAAATAAATATTTTCTAACAATATCAATCTTTGCTATCACTTCTTAACAATTTAACACTTAAGTTTAACAACTTAACAAGTTTTAATTTCTTTCAAAAAAAGAAAGAATAAAAATGTACTGACCCCAAACTTTTGAACGGTAGTGTATATTATTAGAAAATATTTCTATTTTAAAAAAAATGCTCTTCTTTTTAACTTTTTATTCATCAAAGAATCTTGAAAAAAATGATCACAGGTTCCAAAATAATATTAAGCAGCACAACAGTTTCCAGCACTGATAATAAATCAGCATACTAAAATGATTTCTGAAGGATCATGTGACACTGAAGACTGGAGTAATGATGCTTTGCATCACAGGAATACATTATATTTTAAAGTATATTCAAATAGAAAAACGATATTTTACATTGTAATAACATTTTGAAGATTTCTGTTTTTTTCTGTATTTTTGATCAAATAATTGCAGCCTTGACGAGCATAAGAGACTTCTTTAAAAAACATTAAAAGTCTTACTGATCCCAAACCTTTGAGCGGTAGTGTATATATAGGCCTAAAATTTCAATTGTGAAGTATTTATTTATTTGTTTGTTGTCTATGATTTAGTGGTTTTAAAAAGTGGTTCTAAAAACAGTCCTAAAAATAAAATTGAAAACATACACTTTATAAAAAATGTCATTCAATCGTTTCTTATATTTTGGGGTTATACAGGGGTTACATATGACCTTGACATATTCTTGACAGGTTTCACAAGAAAATCAAAAGAAAAACACTTTCTTTTCAGTTAACAATGAACATGCAAATTAACAAAATTTCTAATTAAAACTATCAACTAAAATTAGCATGTAATCTATATATCTAATATTTCAATTTCAATAAATATTTAAATAAGTATTTCTATTATATTTTGTTGTATTCTCTTTAACTTTAGCTGATTTTAATTAGTGATTTTTTAATTGACTTGTTCCACAGATACTTCTCATCAATATTTTACAAAATGAGATTAAATGAAAATGAGAATTACAAACTAAAAAAAAAAAAAATTATATATATATA
>NW_015505182.1:4374930-4379359 GCF_001515645.1 Sinocyclocheilus grahami
TTTTTATTTCTTAATGGAGTTAAAAACAAAAATAAACTTAATTTTAATGTGAAAAATTTTATTTATATTATTGATTATTTTCATTATATTTATGGGTTAAAAATGACCTTGACATGTTCTTGACAGGTTTTCGTGAGATTCACCCCAGTACTGAACATTATTTGCATTCAATGACGCAAGAAATTTCTCTAAAAGCTCTTTGATGCTGCTGTTCTGTTAAACCCTTAAAGCAAACCTCAGCACAAAGAGGCCAGACAAAAAATCTGTTGTCAACAGATCCAAATCCGGCTTTTGAACTGAGCTTCCGTTTCTGAAACCGACCTCTTGAGGGATCAACACTCCGATAAAAAATCCGACAAGAACGCAAAACTTCCTAAAACATCCTTGGGCATACCTGCGTAACTTACTCACACACGCACACACACACACACACACACACACACAAACACACAAACACAAATTTTCACTCACAACTACTTGAGCAAACAAGAAAACACACATCGTGCACGAACATGTTTGTCTAGGTTACAAACACTTCTGAACAAAAATGATAAAGAAAAATAAATGAGACAATAACACTCATAACACCAAATCATCATGTAGTCATCAACACTAAATTAACACTTATTAATCAAAACATTTCCAGATGTTCACACACACACATGCACACCCCTGATACCTTTCTGCGAGCTGCAAAGCGAAGGACTCGGCGGGAGAGTGGAGAGACTGGCAAAAACAACCCTCTGTATTTAAACTTCAAGAGCAGGAGAGGGGGAAATGAATAAGAGAGGAAGTGAGAATGAATGGATGCTTGGGGAAATGGGTAGAACAGGGAGAGTTGAAATGAAGACTTCATTCTCGCTGGGGGACTGTGAAAGAGGCCAAATTATTTCACAAATCTTTATCAGCAGAAGTAGCCCTGTAGCACAACCGGATGAGATGCCGGCGTACAAACCTAACTTTAGAGACAATCGAAACGAATGACTGCCATTATAACAACTATTACAGGCTAATAATGAAGAAAGCAAGTCACTGAAAAATATCACCTCGATAAAACGGGTGACATATTGAATATAGAAACTCGCTGGGCTCGTCAAACTGACGTCCCTACTCGTAGGATTTAGAGGCTAACATGTCAGTTCCATCAGCTGGCGTTTTCTGGGCTCTGCTTGTGAATAACAGTCCCGAAGGGGCAGTCACTCTTGAAGTGATAGTGGTGATAACGTTGAGAATCACACAGGAAGATATACTGTACCTCCGGCTCTGGCTCGTCATCATCCAGGTCTGTGAAGGACGAGTGATCGGGGTTGTTCGCTTTATCCAGCAGCTCAATCGCCAAAATACGACTTAATGGCTGGGACACAAATCCAAATCCGGCTTTTGAACTGAGCTTCCGTTTCTGAAACCGACCTCTTGAGGGATCAACACTCCGATAAAAAATCCGACAAGAACGCAAAACTTCCTAAAACATCCTTGGGCATACCTGCGTAACTTACTCACACACGCACACACACACACACACACACACACAAACACACAAACACAAATTTTCACTCACAACTACTTGAGCAAACAAGAAAACACACATCGTGCACGAACATGTTTGTCTAGGTTACAAACACTTCTGAACAAAAATGATAAAGAAAAATAAATGAGACAATAACACTCATAACACCAAATCATCATGTAGTCATCAACACTAAATTAACACTTATTAATCAAAACATTTCCAGATGTTCACACACACACATGCACACCCCTGATACCTTTCTGCGAGCTGCAAAGCGAAGGACTCGGCGGGAGAGTGGAGAGACTGGCAAAAACAACCCTCTGTATTTAAACTTCAAGAGCAGGAGAGGGGGAAATGAATAAGAGAGGAAGTGAGAATGAATGGATGCTTGGGGAAATGGGTAGAACAGGGAGAGTTGAAATGAAGACTTCATTCTCGCTGGGGGACTGTGAAAGAGGCCAAATTATTTCACAAATCTTTATCAGCAGAAGTAGCCCTGTAGCACAACCGGATGAGATGCCGGCGTACAAACCTAACTTTAGAGACAATCGAAACGAATGACTGCCATTATAACAACTATTACAGGCTAATAATGAAGAAAGCAAGTCACTGAAAAATATCACCTCGATAAAACGGGTGACATATTGAATATAGAAACTCGCTGGGCTCGTCAAACTGACGTCCCTACTCGTAGGATTTAGAGGCTAACATGTCAGTTCCATCAGCTGGCGTTTTCTGGGCTCTGCTTGTGAATAACAGTCCCGAAGGGGCAGTCACTCTTGAAGTGATAGTGGTGATAACGTTGAGAATCACACAGGAAGATATACTGTACCTCCGGCTCTGGCTCGTCATCATCCAGGTCTGTGAAGGACGAGTGATCGGGGTTGTTCGCTTTATCCAGCAGCTCAATCGCCAAAATACGACTTAATGGCTGGGACACAAAGGGATGCTGAGGAGTAGATGGTTGAAATGGCAATGTTAGATTTTTTTTGAAGGCATGTCATTTGTCTTTTGTCAGTAAAGAGTCTTGATATATCATTTAGAAATATAATTTAAAAGTAAAATTATAAGTTATAAAACTAATATAATGATACATTTGACTTGAATAATAACTAATAATAATTATAAATAAAACTTAAATAAAAATGCATTTAACAAATGTAATTCAAAACAATTACACAAAAATATTATGAAATATTATACATAAAAATAAATGATATGCTTTATAAAATATTATGTGTGTGATTTAAAATAAAAATGTAATTATAAAATAACTAAAAAAGGTACTTCAAAATCAAAACCAAAAATATTACATAAAATGACAAATGCAAACACGAAAAATACAAGATGCAAAAAAGTCCCTCCTACCTGCAATAACTTGTCAGCTGGTGGCCGCTTCTTTGGATTTTTCGTCAAAGCCAGCTTCACAAAATTGTGGAAATTATTGGTCCTTCGGAACACAGAGAAGAATCTCTATAAATCTCATGTGCAAAGAGCATTTCCACTGCGACGCCTTACAGTTTGTTAGCTTTAAATGTAATTAACTTCATTTGATTTAACAGAGCTGCAAGGTAATGAAGAATAAACTATTCGGTAGATGACCTGACCAGATTCTTAATCAGACAAGATAAGATAATGTCAAGTCCAACCTTATTCAAATTCATAAAAGCAACCGTTTAGGGCAAATGAGAGTGCTTGGACCAAATTTCATAGGTGATTAATGAAATTAAGGAATCGGACATATAAAACACAAACTAACATTGAAATGTCCCTCTTGGTATCAAGGATTTTACACACCTGGGTAACCTAATAATTGCCTGAAAATGTAATTAGCACTTACCATTTAACTTTGTCTTTTAATTTGGGGGGTTGAAAGTTGCTTTTCGTCATCAGAAACAGAGCCCTGGAGAGACAAAAACGGGTTCCATTGTCACAAGCAAACCAAACAGTTTGGCTTAGCAAGGAAATATGGTAAATTAAAGGGGTCATATGATGCAATTTCTATTTTTCCTTTTCTTTAGTGTGTTATGTAGCTATTTGCGCATGTATAAGATCTGCAGAGTTACAAAGCTCCCACAAAAGGATTTATTCTATCTAAAAGAGAAGGCTGATCCAGACCAGGCTAAAACACCTCATTCAAACACGCCCCCACATCTCTACGTCACGATGTAGAAAATATTTGCGTAATGCCACCCAAATGTTCATGCAAAGAAAGAAGGCGTGGTTTCAGGAGCCGCAGTAGTGTTGATGCAGCCATGTCAGGGAGACGCTGTGTGCTTCTGTGCGAAAGCAAAAGCACTTTATTTGGCCTTCCGAAAGTATATGCAATGAGGAACCATTGGTTAAGATTTATTTACAACAGAACAGCACAACCCAGATGTTCGAATTTGTGCAACGCATTTTATGGACGACAGTTTTGTGAACCTAGGAGAGTAGTCTACAAGGCTGGCTGTGCAAAGGCTATTTAAAAAAAAAAAAGGGTAAATTCCGACTTTGCTATGACAATCTGGCGCTTATTCTGAATCAGCTACTGTAAGTATGTTTTCTTAATAGTTTAAGTATTTGCTATTGACTGTTCAAATGCGAAGTTTTGCACCGTGTAGAGTATTGCGTTATGTGTGTGTGTGTGCGTGAGAGAGAGACAGAGTCACATCACAGTGGAGTAAGCTTTCTTAATCGCGGCTTGTGTACTGCAAATACATACGAGAATCATCACTGTGTCTGTCACGCGACTCTGTTCCTCTTTCGGGCTTGAACTGATGGTAAAACTAAGGACATTATTTACTTTCTTTACATTTATGTTGAAAGCTGAAGCTCGCGATTATGGAAAGGGGGTGATACATTTCCGAAGCGTGCTTGTGGTGTTCGGCCAATCACAATGCACTGGGTCAGCTGGCCAATCAGAGCAGACTGTGCTTG
>NW_015505182.1:4380144-4381532 GCF_001515645.1 Sinocyclocheilus grahami
AAATTCCGACTTTGCTATGACAATCTGGCGCTTATTCTGAATCAGCTACTGTAAGTATGTTTTCTTAATAGTTTAAGTATTTGCTATTGACTGTTCAAATGCGAAGTTTTGCACCGTGTAGAGTATTGCGTTATGTGTGTGTGTGTGCGTGAGAGAGAGACAGAGTCACATCACAGTGGAGTAAGCTTTCTTAATCGCGGCTTGTGTACTGCAAATACATACGAGAATCATCACTGTGTCTGTCACGCGACTCTGTTCCTCTTTCGGGCTTGAACTGATGGTAAAACTAAGGACATTATGTACTGTCTTTAGACTCTTTACATTTATATTGAAAGCTGAAGCTCGCGATTATGGAAAGGGGCGTTACATTTTCGACACGTGCTTGTGGTGTTCGGCCAATCACAATGCACTGGGTCAGCTGGCCAATCAGAGCAGACTGTGCTTGACGGAAGGAGGGGCTTTGTAGAAAACAATGCGTTTGAGAGAGGCGGGGTATAGAGGAACTACAATAATGTACAGTATTTGAAAAATAATGTGTTTTTTGAACATTAAAGGGGTAATACGATGTTGCTAAAAAGAACATTATTTTGTGCATGTGGTGTAATGAAATGTGTTTTTTTGCGGTTTAAGGTGCAAAAAACACATTATTTTCCACATACTGTACATTATTGTTGCTCCTCTATGCCCCGCCTTTCTGAAACACGTCGATTTTTACAAAGCTCATCGGTCTGAAAAGCAAGGTGTGCTCTGATTGGCCAGCTATCCAGTGCGTTGTGATTGGCCGAATAACTCAAGCGTGTGACGGAAATGTTACACCCCTACCATACTGTGATGCCGTCCGGCCGAAGCGACGAGACAAAAACATTCAAACCCATTATAAACGAGGCATTTGTTGCATCCAGCGGGGACATAATTACAGATTATAATGACTTATACTGTCTTTTTACACACTGCATTGCGCCGCGTAAACATAAAACCATGTCTGCATTTGTGATCGGAGAAATTACAAACAACAAGTGCTACTCTACACTGCTCAAAACTCGCGTTTGAATAGTCAGTGGCAAATTCTAAAAAATTTAGAAGAGCCGGCATTGTAGTCTACTCTACTAGGATCAGGAAACAGACCTCCATAAAATGTGCTGCACACATCTGAATATTTGGGTTTAACTGTTCTGGAACAGTGTTGTAAATACAACTTAACCACTGATTTCTAGTCGTGTCCTCTTTTGGAAGGCCAAACAAAGTAGTTTCACTTTCACAATGAAACACACAGTGTCACACTCGGCGGCTAGAGTGAGGAACGGCCGGCGGGCTTGCAGCAACCACATGTGACGACCCCGGGCTGGACTCCGCTTCGTCCACGGTGAAAGCCGATCCGGCGATCCACA
>NW_015505182.1:4383470-4385349 GCF_001515645.1 Sinocyclocheilus grahami
TGGTTAAGATTTATTTACAACAGAACAGCACAACCCAGATGTTCGAATTTGTGCAACGCATTTTATGGACGACAGTTTTGTGAACCTAGGAGAGTAGTCTACAAGGCTGGCTGTGCAAAGGCTATTTAAAAAAAAAAAAGGGTAAATTCCGACTTTGCTATGACAATCTGGCGCTTATTCTGAATCAGCTACTGTAAGTATGTTTTCTTAATAGTTTAAGTATTTGCTATTGACTGTTCAAATGCGAAGTTTTGCACCGTGTAGAGTATTGCGTTATGTGTGTGTGTGTGCGTGAGAGAGAGACAGAGTCACATCACAGTGGAGTAAGCTTTCTTAATCGCGGCTTGTGTACTGCAAATACATACGAGAATCATCACTGTGTCTGTCACGCGACTCTGTTCCTCTTTCGGGCTTGAACTGATGGTAAAACTAAGGACATTATGTACTGTCTTTAGACTCTTTACATTTATATTGAAAGCTGAAGCTTGCGATTATGGAAAGGGGCGTTACATTTTCGACACGTGCTTGTGGTGTTCGGCCAATCACAATGCACTGGGTCAGCTGGCCAATCAGAGCACCCCTTGCTTTTCAGACCGATGAGCTTTGTAAAAATCGACGTGTTTCAGAAAGGCGGGGCATAGAGGAGCAACAATAATGTACAGTATTTGAAAAATAATGTGTTTTTTGAACATTAAAGGGGTAATACGATGTTGCTAAAAAGAACATTATTTTGTGCATGTGGTGTAATGAAATGTGTTTTTTTGCGGTTTAAGGTGCAAAAAACACATTATTTTCCACATACTGTACATTATTGTTGCTCCTCTATGCCCCGCCTTTCTGAAACACGTCGATTTTTACAAAGCTCATCGGTCTGAAAAGCAAGGTGTGCTCTGATTGGCTAGCTATCCAGTGCGTTGTGATTGGCCGAATAACTCAAGCGTGTGACGGAAATGTTACACCCCTACCATACTGTGATGCCGTCCGGCCGAAGCGACGAGACAAAAACATTCAAACCCATTATAAACGAGGCATTTGTTGCATCCAGCGGGGACATAATTACAGATTATAATGACTTATACTGTCTTTTTACACACTGCATTGCGCCGCGTAAACATAAAACCATGTCTGCATTTGTGATCGGAGAAATTACAAACAACAAGTGCTACTCTACACTGCTCAAAACTCGCGTTTGAATAGTCAGTGGCAAATTCTAAAAAATTTAGAAGAGCCGGCATTGTAGTCTACTCTACTAGGATCAGGAAACAGACCTCCATAAAATGTGCTGCACACATCTGAATATTTGGGTTTAACTGTTCTGGAACAGTGTTGTAAATACAACTTAACCACTGATTTCTAGTCGTGTCCTCTTTTGGAAGGCCAAACAAAGTAGTTTCACTTTCACAATGAAACACACAGTGTCACACTCGGCGGCTAGAGTGAGGAACGGCCGGCGGGCTTGCAGCAACCACATGTGACGACCCCGGGCTGGACTCCGCTTCGTCCACGGTGAAAGCCGATCCGGCGATCCACAGCGCAAAGTTGATGTATTCCCTCAGCGACCAGCACGGATCAGCTCCAGGCATGACGAAGCGGATATCGTCCTCTTTTGGAAGGCCAAACAAAGTAGTTTCACTTTCACAACGAAACACACAGCATCTCCACAACATGGCGGCGGTGCCAACAACAATACTACAGTGAGAATAAAAGTTCCGCCTTCTTTCTTTGCGTGAACATTTGGGCGGCGTTATGCAAATCTTCCCACATCGTGACATAGACATGTGGGGGCGTGTTAGAACGAGCCGTTTTAGGTAGGCGTGGTTGACTTAACTTTTATAAAGAATATCTCTTTGGATTTTAAACTTTAGTCTTTGCAACTTTA
>NW_015505182.1:4385441-4394453 GCF_001515645.1 Sinocyclocheilus grahami
AGTGCTACTCTACACTGCTCAAAACTCGCGTTTGAATAGTCAGTGGCAAATTCTAAAAAATTTAGAAGAGCCGGCATTGTAGTCTACTCTACTAGGATCAGGAAACAGACCTCCATAAAATGTGCGGCACACATCTGAATATTTGGGTTTAACTGTTCTGGAACAGTGTTGTAAATACAACTTAACCACTGATTTCTAGTCGTGTCCTCTTTTGGAAGGCCAAACAAAGTAGTTTCACTTTCACAACGAAACACACAGCATCTCCACAACATGGCGGCGGGGCCAACAACAATACTACAGTGAGAATAAAAGTTCCGCCTTCTTTCTTTGCGTGAACATTTGGGCGGCGTTATGCAAATCTTCCCACATCGTGACATAGACATGTGGGGGCGTGTTAGAACGAGCCGTTTTAGGTAGGCGTGGTTGACTTAACTTTTATAAAGAATATCTCTTTGGATTTTAAACTTTAGTCTTTGCAACTTTACAGATCTTCTTTATGCACCAAGAGCTTGTAACACTTCAAAGAGAAAGGAAAAATTTAAATCGTATCATATGACCCCTTTAAAGCATGTCAACATATTCTGTTACACCAAATACACAAAATAATGATCTTTAAAATTGCATCATATGACCCCTTTAAAACATTTAACTCATTGAAACGTTGATATCGTTTCACTGCCCAGTGTGCCATGATTAATACAGTAGATGGAGTTGGGAATCGAGAAGGTCTTATTCTGAACTAGATTAATTTTGTGAAGTTATTATAAATAAGATAATGATTTTCATGACTTGACTGAACATTTGCAAAAATAACGCTGCAAACAACAAACACAAGTCATTGGTTGAGTCACACATATATATAAGATATATGGTATTAAAAAAATGAGCTAAAATTCAGCCCTCTCTGAATTGGAACAGGTCCATAAAGCTGTTTAAACTCTCACCTCATTGGATGAAGGTCAAACATGGGAGGTTGCAGTTCGGCTAGTTCAATGGCGGTGATGCCCACAGCCCAGATGTCACACAGGTGATTGTATCCTCCTTTCCTCTCCACGGCGGCCACCTCTGGGGCCATCCTGTTAACATGGGTTACAGACACACCATCACTCATTCATGAACATCTCCTACCTGATGGTTACGTAAGATGTGAAAAAGGCATCTGTGGCCTTGTAGAAAACTGCTGAATTATAAAAGATTAATTCTGTTTTTTTTTTTTAACCACAACAGCTAAATCATTTTGGATAGTTGACAAATAACATGGGTTTTTTTAATATTCAACATCAGGATATGAGGTTAACATTTCTATCACTGTGTAATGTAAAGAGTTTTCAACTAGTAATATTTGAGAATTTTTAAATCTACTTTTAGTGTTTTTTTTTGTTGTATTAAAATAGTCCTTAAGTGACAAATTCATTAAAAAAATACTCCAAAAAAAGAGGTCACAGAAAATGCATTCATAATAACTATTTAAAAAAAATGCATTTTGATTTTAAATAATGTATTGCATTTGTGGCACAATAGGGCTGTATACCAATAAGGAGTCCCGATGAAGGATTTTCTTTTAGCTAGTGTTGCTGTGATCTGTGCAGACACACCAAAATCAGCTGTAGAGAAAAAAAGAAAAGACCTTTACTACAATCCCACAAGCAACTCTCATTTGAGTTGTGTACAACTGATGCTACTATGCGTCTAATTCTGTCTTATGAATTATGAAATTTGAGAGCTGCGTAATGCCACAGCAGATCAAATGTGACAACATGATGTGGTACTCTGTCACCAACACAACATTTTTACACTTTTTTAATGATTTGAGTTCATAACATTGTAAGTAACTTAATTTCCCTGTTTTAAACATTAGAATGGAAGGAAAGTCTGTTATTTTCTTACCTAGCTTGACATAACCATTGTCCGTCAATAAAATATTGGCACCCTATTTCAAAAAGAAAAACAACAATAAAATGACATTGTAAGGTAAGAGTAAAACAACTATTATAAGAGATTATTAAATATATTACTGGTAGATTTGTGAGATAAAATGTAAAAATGAATCTGACAGACCTCAGAATCTAATTTTTTTCATTCTATAAAATTGCTCTTTCAACACCTGCTTTCATCTATGATCAGAGATGTGAAAGCAGCATCTGAGTCATACTAATTACATCTCCCTCTGGCCAGGGAACACATTTTCTCTTGCTTTACCAGTGATTTGGCTTTGGTTTCACCAAATCACCAAGATGTAATGAGCACTTAGTTTTTATTCACTGCTCAAACTTTACTTTCAATTCAGCAAGAACACATTAAACTGATCAAACATGTTTCAAATACATTACAAAATAATTCATATTTAGAAGAGGAATTGTTTCAAATATGTATATGCTTTATCATGTCTTTATTAAAAACATATAGCAACTAACTAATGGTGAAGTATGTAATTTCTGGACCACTAGTGGCTATACATAATTGCAAAAAAATGACATTACAGTTAAAGGAATCATTTCCTAAAATAATGACTAATTGTTAATGGAATCATCAAGGAATATGAATCAGAAAAGCTGGTGTGTGTAATTTCTGTGGCAAAAAAAATAATGATAATGATTTAAAAAAAGTAGGAGGAGGGTTTAGATTTGTCATTTGATTTGAATACAATTAAACCAATCAACTCCTTTCATTTAAGACACACAAAAGCTAGAATAAATCATGGTACCTTTATGTCTCTGTGCATCTTTCCTTTGTTGTGTAGGTAATATAAACCCTGAAAGCAAAGACACAAACACTAATTTTCATCCATAATCATCTTAAAAACACATTTACAAACTGCTTTATAGAGAACGGGGAGTATGAAATATCTGTCAACATGTCTACCATTAAAAATTCAAAAGCAGCTTTCATGGTCACAGCAGATTGCTTTGGTTGTCAAAACAAGTCCGGTAAAATGGCTTACCTGAAGGGTTTCTCTTGTTACATATGCTATCTGTGATTCTGTTAGTGGCCCAGTAACTGTAGAGACATATTTAGTGTGCATTAGCAGTAATATAATCTAAACAAAATCTATGAAAATCCCATTCATATTAGATTATTAGCTAAAATAGCCTGAATACAATTTAAATGTCTAAACAATATAAAAGTGTGTACACATCAGTTGAAAAATGAGGCATGAATAACTTCAGCACATTCGGCTTAAGCTTAAACTTGTTTAAATCAAGAAGACACATAACACTGATCCTTCTCATGCCACATTGAAAAAAAAAGTTTAACAAAAGCACCACTAACTGGTTTTATCCAGCAGACCAAGGACGAGATTATCAAGAACGCAAGAAACAATGTGACTGATTACACGTCCAACCTGAGAAAATATAGAGCTGAATTATTCTACAACTCTAAATGGACTACTGATGAAAATAACAGACTTGAAACTTTGCTAAAGAAGATTCAAAAGGCGACTGAGAAACTCATTTGTCTGTTCTCCAAAACAAAGCAGTATGTTTGACGGTTCGGAGCCTCTGACACTTCAGCAGTGCAGTTAATCTGCTTTAAGTCAAGAGACAGTTATTGCTGATTAAAATGTCACAAAAACAGGAAATGTGCTAATGGGAAGGAGTGAATAATAAATGGGCTGAAGGAAGAGAGAAAGAGACGGGCTTAAAATGATGAAATGGTGTCCACAACTCATTTTACATTTGAAATGTGATGCAAAATAAAAAGAGGGTGAGGTAATGTCATCTGAAAAGGAAAGTTGTTTCTGTGCAATTTTTTTAATTGATGATAAACAAATACGAATATTAAAAAGATTCTCTTTTCATTAGCATTACCATTTTTAATTTCATGTCGAGTAAAAGATTTTAAGTGAATTACACTACCATTCAAACGTTTGGGGTTTGTCATTTATTTGATTACAAATACAGTAAAACTGAAATTGTGAAATATTGTTACAACAGTCTTTTTCTCGTTTGTTGTATTTTAAAATGTAATTTCAAAGCTGAATTTTCGATCCTTCAAAACATATTCTAATATGCTGATTTTGCTGCTCATGAAACATTTCTTATCATTATCAATGTTGAAAACAGTTGTGATAGTTAATATTTTTACATTTTGTCAAAAAAAATTTTAGGAGTCTTTCTCTGGAGAACAGTTTCATTTGAAGTAGAAAACTTTATAACTGCCTTTACTGTGACTTTTGATTAATTTAATGCATCCTTGCATCAGGGGCGTAAAAACAGTTGGGGGGACAATAAACAAAATTTCTCAAGAGCAATTTTTGAAGGGGACACAAATAATACAGCTAAAATTGTACTTGTAAGGATATGTATACACAGAGGAAAGCCTTACTACTATTAGTGCAGCAGGGAGACCGTGCCAAATTAGACAACTTCAAGCTGTGGTCACGCCATGACAGCGCTCGTGTCCGTTGTAGACATTATTATCCATTACAGTGTAGCCAAGTCCGCGGTTTTCCCGTGGAATTGGGCTAATTTATCACTGTTGCCGTGGGTTGTTTTTCATGTCCGCGGGTTGAAGTGACCCCAATAACGTGTATTTTAGCCCCCGGAACGTGATTTTTACCGGGGGACCCCCCTCGAAACACGGTTAGTTTGGGTTAGTTTTGGGCTAGTTTTGAGTAGCAATTGGACGGGTTTTGTTGTGAAAACCTGGCAACCCTTTCCGTCAAGCAGGTAACATTATTATTACTAACATAGCGACTCATCAAAATCATCTGTATTAAAGAGAAAATAATCACTTCATCCGATGTTTAAGTGAATAAAACAGCCTTGACAGCCTTACTTACTGGAATTCCACAACTATTGACTTAGTTCTCTCTCACAGAACCTGATTCATGTCTCTTTTGTGTCTTTCTCTATTTGTTGTGTGTGGGAGGAGTCGGTCGGTCTCGGTTCTAATCAGGCCTTTGTCCCTGTAGCTGAGAGCAGCCATGGCAGCAGGAGGTTGATAACGTGTGATGTGAGGCTGGGCACTAAGCTAACACGTTAGCACTATAACACCATCTACCCCCCACCCCCCCACCCCACCCCGCGCAGAGGCTCAGGGATAACCGCAGAACTGCCGACAGCTGCCGTGAAAATTAGCTCTAATGATCTGACAGGGCCACTCTACTGAGTTCTGCTAAATTTATCTCCTGGGAACATAGAGGGATGCTTTCCAACAATGTAAGAAAAGATTTGTATATTTAGGCCATCTGTCAAGAATCAAATTGTTAATTGGAAGAGAGGAAAGTCTATTTATGTAAAAACTGGCATCGGAACTTTCAAAGCATTGCGGCCATCGTATCTACACTGTTTACGCTAGGACTTTTAGAGGAATGTTTGACCCAAAAATGAAAATTACGTGATTATTTACTCACTGTCATTACATCTCAGACTTTCTTTCTTACATGGAACACAAGGAGACATTGTGAACAATGTACAGTTTGTTCTTTGACTCCAACCGTCATGTGGATCACTTTTAGACACTCAAAAACCTCGTGGAAAAATAAATCTGACTGCTAAAATTCTTATTTTAGAATTATGTTGTGTTTTACAAAAGATATAAACTCATATGATTTTTACACAACATGGGGATGAATAAATTATGACAATTTTCATTTCTGGGTGAACTACTCCTTTAAATAATGAATGGAAAGGAGATACTGCACTGCACTGAAATACTGACCACTGAGTGAGTTTGAGTTAGTGTTGCAGTTGATTGTTTACCTTTATATGGTGTATCTTACCGTGATATACGTCTTGCAGTGAACCTCCCCCACAGTATTCCATACATATCCATAATTTATCCCTCCTGAAAAGCCAGAGAAAGAAAAACATCAACAAATTATATTTCAATCGATGCGTCTCGAAATAGTCCCCTGGCAGCCCCATAGGGAGAGTGAAAGGATGCACACTTTTCTGGGTCATGACACAGCAAGCTGGAGACAGAGTCATAAGTCACAAGCAACCTGCTTTTATCAAAAACACCCTTCTCTTTTTTTTCTAAGGTGCCTTGCACTAATGTCTAGACTAATATTTAAGAGATATACTGCTGATCAGAGACAAACCACACTCGAGCTGCCTATAGCTGTAAGGAAGACCAAAACAACATTCTTTGAAATTAGAGAATTCAAGTGAAGTTTTAGATGTTAGGTGCTTTTAGATTCAAACGTTACAACAAATAAAAATAGGCTATATACAGTGGTGTGAAAAAGTGTTGGCCCCCTTCCTGGGTTTTAAATTTTTTGTCACTGTTCCAATTTTTCTCAATTTGTAGATAATGGCTCTGACCGTGGTTCGCTGGAGTCCCAAAGCCTTAGAAATGGCTTTATATCCCTTTCCAGACTGATATATGTCAGCTGTTTTGATTCTCATCTGTTCTTGAATTTCTTTAGATCGCGGCATAATGTGTTGCTCTTTAAGCATGCTTCACTTTGTCAGACAGGTTCTATTTAAGTGATTTCTCGATTCAACAGGTATGGCAGTAATCAGGCCTGGGTGTGGTTAGTGAAATTTAACTCAGCTTTCTAAAATAATGTGGTTAATTGCAGTTCTTTCATGATTTAACAGGAGGGGGCAATTAATTTTTCACGTAGGGCCACGTAGGTTTGGACAGCTTTTTTCCCTTAACAAATGAAATCATCATTTAAAAACTGCATTTTGTATTTACTTGCATTATCTTTGTGTAATATTTAAATTTGTTTGATGATCTGAAACATTAAAGTGTGACAAACATGCAAAAAAATAAGAAATCAGGAAGGGGGCCAACACTTTTTCACACCACTGTATATAAAAATATATACATATGTTCGAATGTTTGTTTGGGGTCAGTAAGATTTTAATTTTATTTTATTTTATTGTATTTAATTTACATTTTATTTTATAGTTTCTTATGCTGACTAAAGCTACATTTATTTGATCAAAATCACAGTAATATTATTAAATATTACCGTTTACAATTTAAAACAACTCTTTTCTCAAAGAGACGATGCTTAAACAGTTGTGCTGCTTAATTTTTTGTGGAAACCGTGATACATTTTTTCTGGATTTTTGATGAATAGAACATTTTAAAGTACATTTATTTAAAACAGAAAACTTGTTTTAACATTATAAATGTCTTTACTGTCACATTTGATCAATTAATGGTCAACTAATTAAAAAAGTATTAATAAAAAAAAAAATAACCCCAAACATTTGAATGGTAGTGTATATATAAACAGAAAAAGTTAAATAGAAGATATATTGACATATAACATCTATTATATGCTGCTGATTCCAACAGAAAATCATTTTCCCTCAGTTTGTAACAACAAATGAGACATTGTACCATTATAAATGTTAAAATGTACTATTTAACAGCCATGGAATAACATTAACATTAGGTTCTACATGTTTATAAGAGACTACCGTAATAGAATCATATAAATTATTTACACAGAGGAAAAATACACCTACAGGAATTATGTCACGTATGCATTAGACAATGTTCACCAAGAGTGACAACCTTCACATTTCTGCTTTAAAATTTTCTAGAATGTCTTGCCCCACAGACCTCCATTGTTCGTGCATCAACATAAACACAATTTAGGTTGTTCTACAAACTTAGGGATGTATTAAAATTATCTATCACTGTAGTTTAACTTTCTACTGTAGCTAGAATATTGTAGCTCCATGGTGGGCTATGATGGTGTCATGTACCACGAAACTTTAAGAAAACATAATTTTGTCAATGCTAAAGTCCTACTTGTCGTCCCTATGATCAAATGAGATCTACACCCTTGTTTGATTCCTGAATTTTAGATTAACTAGTTAGGTCTAAGCCTGGCCACGAGGCATAGGTTGTACAATTAGCAGAAACAGAGGTGCTGCAGTCACAGCGGATGTTCCTGCAGTCCAGCTGAGAGACTCAACCAACAGAGCACACTGTCAACTCAACAGCCTTAGACAGGAATAGGAACTGACAGAGCAGGAGGAGAGAGAGTGTGAAGGAAGGGGTAAGTGAAGGAGAGAGCGGAGAACAGTAAAAGTGTGGTCAGGAAAGTGGTCATTGCTATACCTTAAGTAACTACCGAAATAGGCCACAATGTTAGAGTGCTTGCAGTCTTTCATCATGATTATTTCCTGCTGAACCACTGCGAAGTCCTCGCCTGTCGAAGGAACACACAGAGAGATGGGGACAAGGTGAGAAATTACCAGCAACAATCCAATGAGTTACTCAGACAGTTACTCAGCTATTTCATTCATGTCAATGAAAAAAAGTTAACCAATTTGTGCAACATTTTGGAATCTACCATGATTTCATTATGATATTCTTTTGAGTATCATGTAAAACATATAGAAAACATATAGTACCATGGTTTTTATGAAAGGACATAGGTATTACAACCTGATACCATCATAGTAAGTTTTACTCTGTTAACTAGCCGAGAGTAATAAAAACAACTATATTTTATTACTTACAGTAATATATGCACCACTAGCATCACAAAAATTGCAGTTATCTGTTTTAAACAGGTTTATAATACACATATCACCATGTGGGAATTTATAATGTATGTACTAAACTAAACTAAAATAAGTAAAATAAATAAATAAAAATTAATATAAATATTTTTAAAATGCAATATATATATATATTAGGGGTGTAACGGTACACAAATATGACAGTTCGGTACGTACCTCGGTTTTAATGTCACGGTTCGGTATGATTTCTGTACAGCAGGAGGGAAAACTAAACTTTTTAAAAAACATTTTTTTATGGTTTACTGAACAAGTTGCTCTTTCTTTAAATACATTCAGTTATAGTTAAAATTTTCTTAGTGATAAAAATCTTAGCTTATGCTTAAAACTATAGGGAGTCCTTTTACATTATAAGGTTACAAGTAGGCATAACAACTTAACCCAAACTTAAATTTAATTGCTATTTATTTTTAAATAGATGATCAACACTCAACTTAAAAAGAAAAATAAAAAAATTGCATGCAAACATGTAAATTGCACATAATGCAGTTTTTAAATTAACTTATAAATAATA
>NW_015505182.1:4395361-4398297 GCF_001515645.1 Sinocyclocheilus grahami
TCGGTACGTACCTCGGTTTTAATGTCACGGTTCGGTATGATTTCTGTACAGCAGGAGGGAAAACTAAACTTTTTAAAAAACATTTTTTTATGGTTTACTGAACAAGTTGCTCTTTCTTTAAATACATTCAGTTATAGTTAAAATTTTCTTAGTGATAAAAATCTTAGCTTATGCTTAAAACTATAGGGAGTCCTTTTACATTATAAGGTTACAAGTAGGCATAACAACTTAACCCAAACTTAAATTTAATTGCTATTTATTTTTAAATAGATGATCAACACTCAACTTAAAAAAAAAATAAAAAAATTGCATGCAAACATGTAAATTGCACATAATGCAGTTTTTAAATTAACTTATAAATAATACAATTTCTAAGTTATTTGTTAAAATATATTAAATTACACAATGGCTGTGATAGCATGTTTCATAACAGATTAATTTAAACATACTGTACATTAAGTAATTAAGACTAACAGGTTTAGTAAAATATAATGAGTATATGGTGTAATATTTTGCAAAATGCTCCTCTCTAGACTTAATTTCTCTAGTAAACTAACGAGCTGTGTTTTATTTCCACGCTGTATTGTTGATGGCTTTCCGTGGTTGAAACACCGATTGAGCAATTACATGAGGCATGAGATGTTCAGTCATGTTTATTCGCGTTAAAACTAGTAGTACAGAGGAAGGAATGATCGAGTTCACTCGCGCTCCGCTCTGCACAAATCTGCGGGGCGTCACGGCTCAGACACGGGAACCGGATCTGATCGCGGCCACTCTAGTCAGAGCTTATGTTGGGTTTATATCAGCACGTTTCTGAACCGTCCCAGAAGCGGCTCTCTAAGGCATTTATGTGTACCGTTACACCCCTAATATATATATATATATATATTTTTTTAAAATAAAAAATACATTAATACGATTAAAATACAATAAAATAAAATATAAAATATAAAAAAAATTTATGAAATAAAATAAAATAAAGCAAATGTAAATTATATTCTTCAGTGAAAATTATATTCTTCTTTCATTTTAAATGAAAATTAAATTACATTTAAAAATAAAATATAATTATATTTAAATGATTAATTTAAATACATTTAAATACAAAGTTAGCAAATAAGTAATTATGCCAGGTTGCCAGGACCTAGGTATTTATATGCGGTTACTGTTCTGACTGGTTGTGAGCTAGCACAAATTAAGAGCCCACCAACAATCACTGTGATTTTTTTCTATGGGATTTTCCTCTTGTGGACAGTTTAAGGCACTTATAAAATAAAAATCATACCTCACCTCAAGAATGCAGTGTAAGTAAGTAACGCACTAGAACCATGCACTTGAAATGCATTGACCAAGTATGTGTGTTTGGATGAAGTACATTTCTACCCAAAGTTGTTAGAGATTTGCAATAGTAATAGTGATGCAACACCTCTAATAAGGCAGTTCCTAATGAAAATTGATAGCAAATTCTCATGAAAGCTACATTTCGAAGCATTGCATGCTTGTTTAATAATGCATAAGTCGATAGGGGAGGGTCAGACGCTTATGTGTATAGTGCCTATACAGCACTGAGCTCTCTTTAGCATTCAGAAAGCATCAGACCCTTAATGCATCACTGTGGTTTTCCCCCTGACTGCTGATGGAGATTCAAGCCCCTCATTAGGGCTGTGCGATATTGAAGAAAAATGCGATATGCGATATGATATTGCTTAAAGTGTGTCAAATCAATTTCAATTATATTTTAAAATATTTAAAAATGAAAAATATATAACCAATTTGTTTCACATTCTTTCTTGGAAAAGAAAGAATCACTATAACTTCTGAAAGTGACCAGCAGTGTTTTAGCATTACATAAAAAGTAATGTCACAAATCAGAAAATGTCATTTTAACATCAGTGTGAACACACAAACAAAAAAAATTAATGACACTAATTTTATATCATTGTAACTTTGCTTTCCACACACTTTAAGTACTTCTTCATATACCACAGCAAAAACTATATGATTTAAGGCAAGTGAACAGTCAGTAAAAAAAAGAAAGAAAAAGGAAAAAAAGAAATGCCCAATTTACAAGCATAGATCAAATAAACAGTAGTGTTCAGGTACAGAAATTTAATAATTAAGTGTAAAATAACACTGCATAGTGTTCACTGTATGAATTAAATTTAGATTAATCTTTGTTATAGCTGTTTTGTTGTTTGATTAACATTAGGGACTAGGGCTGAGTATCGTTCAAAATTTTTCGATATCGATACCTATACCTTGACTTCGATACTGGTACCTGAACGATACTTTTTTCGATACCAATTTTATGAAATCAATTTTAACAAGATTACATTATCTAAAAAAATAACTTTGGTTTTATTTTTCAGCTTGTTGATGTTTATACAAACTCAAAGACTCATCTCCTGAGCCACTGCACAAAGGAACAAAATGTAACCAACACAATAAATCAGTGCAAATAGTTTTAATAAAGCTCAAATAGTCTTCAGTTTACACATCTGTTAGGCTACATTTACACTAGTTAGTGTTTGTTTTAAAACGCATAGAAATCATGATTCTGTCTGAGCTATTTATTTTCCACTGATTTACTGATGAGCATTAGCAGCTTCCAGCGCTGTCTGCCTGTGTTCTCTCTTCCATGATCGCTGCTCTGACTCAGAGGTAATAACATATTTAATTTCAGCAACACATGGCCAAAACACAAAGTTATTACAAACACTCGATGGTGGTTTAAATTGAATTTTGAGTAAAAGCGGAATATAAATCTTATTTATTGACTTATGTAGCATAATGCTACAGTTTGCATGAATGGTCACATAACACGCGCTTTCGGTCATGTAATGTTAGTATGAACGGACATCTGCATCTGATCGGAACTCCACGCAGCTCACGCGCTACTCTCCATTGGAAATGAATGACTGAATGACCGGTCTGTC
>NW_015505182.1:4399943-4406622 GCF_001515645.1 Sinocyclocheilus grahami
GACGTAGAAAAAACACATTTTTGGGCCCCCTTCCCTATTAATATAATAGAACTAATATTACCACCCAAGCAAACAAAAATATTTCTTAATCAGTGGAAACCGATACAGTGTTTTCTATCGGAATAAGCGCTTGCATTCAGTCAATAAAAATCAAATAGTTCTTAATTTGTTTGAGAACTGAGAAAGACCAATCCACATAGTCGTGGCCACATAACCACCTCCGGGAGTGCATTATTTCTCTAATAATTTTAACGGCCTGGAGTCCCAACCACACATCAAGACATTGTTCAGATCATTTGTTTCAAGACATTTGACATGTTTCCGTCCTGAAATCTCGTGTGGGTTGAACTAATTTTTTACACCCCTCATCCCAAACCTTCCGTTGCAAATTCCAAAACGTCATTTTAGAGCTGATAAGAGAGGCTTGCCATTGATATGCAGGTTTACGCAGTTATTAATGCAGTCTAATGCGGTTATTAGAGCGAGGGAGAGAGAGAGATTAAGTGAGTGTGAATACCTGCGTCTATGCGTCTCTCAGCAGCGTTCAGCAGCAGCGTCTACTAGCGAATCTTTAAGTTAAACTCCTTCATGAACCTCGCTACTGAGAAATGTCATGTAGCTTTTCAGCTGCGAAACTATTTTACTGATAAACTCGCGGTGCAGCGCTGACAAGAAGTTTCTGTTCGCGTCTCCGCGTATCTGCACTGTGTGTGCATCTGTGAGAGAGACTGGGAGAAAGAAAGCCTGATTTCCCTAGCCTATATAAAAAAGGTGGAAGACATGGAAATAGTTTGTCATTTTTTACCCTATTGTTTGTTATATTTATTTGCTCAATGTCTTGAGCAATGCGTAAATCCACACACCGGCAAGTGCTGCAGGCTTATTGGCTCACTGACGCTGATGAGATTAACCCCTTAGGTATCGAAATTTGGTACCGAACAACAAGACGTTTTTCGATACTCGATGGTATCGAGGCAATTCGGTCGGTGCCTAAAACGTATCGAACTCGATACCCAGCCCTATTAGGGACATATTCAGCAGCACGTATTTATAGGCTGCTGTTCCTTTAAATCCGACTGCACGGATCCAGTATAATGATACACATCTGATTTCTTTCTCAGCTGTTTACATTCATTTAAAACATAACCGAATGCATTTACGAGAATGATCGTCGAGACGGGTACTATTGTCATAATTCTGTGTGTATGTGTCTGTTCAAACATGAGGAGATGCGAAAGACGAATCAACTCGGTGTTTGGAGACATATATTTGTTGTTGTAAAAGAAAAAGGAAGAGATGGAAAAACAAAAAGGGGAAAGACAAAGTAACAGGCAGAGACTGAATATCTGACATGCTGGTAACTTATTGGAAGTGATGTGATTTCAGTTGATGGGTGACACGAGAAGGCAATCACCCATAATGCTAGTGTGGGGGCTTCAGGCCCGACTCCATCTGAGCTGAACTTGATCTCTGGCTTTGCTGTATAAATGTGTGTGTGTGAGCAGAGAGGGAGACAAGTAGGAAGAGAGAGGGACAGACAGATTATGAGAGATGGAAGAGAGAGCGGGAGAGAACAAAGTCACTTTGTTGTGACTTCTTGCTTAATGATGGAAGCTGCGGTCTCATTAAAAGTTTTTTTAACGGTTTTTCCTTGTTCTCTCCCACTGACACTAGCAACACACTCTTCCTTTTACTCCCACATAGTGGGGCAGAGATAAATATTTTAACTTGCGTAATTCACCATTAAACTGAACAGCCCAAGCTGGGTGCAAGCATCAATGATAGCATTTACAAGATGAAAGGTCACTTATTAGTGCATTTACCCTTACCAAAAAGTACAAAGTAGAACATTTTGGAAGCTAGCATGATTTTATTGCCATGGTATTCTTTGAGTATCATGTAAAAACCCTGGTATGTTAATAGAAAACATCCACAATCACAGTAAGTATTACTGTAACTGTAAACAAGTCTTAAATTTAAAAGTATTCATAAAATTTTGTCCTAACCAGTTATAAATGTAACAAGTGACAAAATAATAAATGAAATAAAATAAACTTCAATAATAAAATATGCAATAAAATTCTATTTTATTTTGAGCAACACCACAAGCATCCATGAGCACTGAAACTATACATTAATTGATTCTGATGCAAAGACATTTGAGCAAAGTGTGATTGTCTATTTCAATTCCATGTTCAACTAGATTAAAAATTATTAATTAGCATGGTACTGTTTATAAAATGCAATGAAATAAAAAAAATAAAAAATGCAATGCAATAAAATGCAATAAAATACAATAAAATTAAATTAAATAAAAAAGTACTGTTTCTAGGGACCGTGAGGTCAGCTTGTTTAAATTCAGGACCAAATCCAAGGAAAGTTTTCTTTCCAAACCCACACACTGAAGGAAGGAAAAGCTTTGAGAAATTCTGCATAATGTCCTTTGAGTGTAGGTCTGCGCAAAAGACATTTGCTCCCTGAGGGAAGTGTGAAGTCGCAGCAGTGGGGTCAGGTGACACACACTTCCTGCCGGGGCAAGTGATCCAGAGAGCGTTCCGCAGAGGCAGTGACATTTCCCTGCACATATGGGGCAGATAGCTGCGAGAGACAGCGGGAGGTACTGCCTCTTACCTCCTTCAGGGGAAACGGAAGCTGCTAGCCTACTACTCACAGTGTAGGTTGCAGCAATTCATATCTCTGAGTAGGACACATGCTAACTGAAGCGAACTTCTTAGTTAGGGTCTGATGGGCAGAACAGCCAGCTTCAAGGCAGAGCAGGTCCCGCTTTAGATGCACCTGTAAATAACACACAACTAAAAAAAATTTTTTTTAAATAAAATATTGTTATTCGGGCATTGTCAAGTTAATGTGTGATACAGAATAAGGTACAAACCTCTACTGTACAAGAGGGTAACCTTCGATATCACTGTTCTAGCTTTTGTTTACAGACTACTGTGAATCAGAATTTTGACTACAAACAACCATATGGTGCAACGAACACCGTCATGGATTTGCTCAAAGGAAACACAAATCTGAATAATAACAAACAATTCTGAATAGATTTCATTAAAGCATGTCATTGCACACAGAAATGGGACAAGTTTGCGCTCTTGGGCATGTTTGTAGGTGTTGGATAGCATGAGAGACTGTCAGGGAGAGGCGCTTAACTGTCACTCCACTAGACATGCGTGTCAGTGCGCATGTGTGTGTGCAGGGCTAACAGCGCCGCTGACATAACAGAATGTGTTGTAAGTGTTAAAAGTGCGAAAGTATGTGCATGGATTAAATAAGCTTGATTGGTATGAGGGTTATATTTACTTGGGTCTGATTTCCCATCACCCATTTAACACGGATCCTGTCCCCATTAGCCCTCATGTCCCAAACGGGTGTGTTTTCAGTCCCATGCACTTTGCTACATATTTTGAATCCTTACTAAAACATGCCCATATCTGATGTCAAGTGTTATATGAAGATGAAAGAGATCATATTGCTTTTCAATAGCTTGACAATTTTGACTGTTCTACATGGGCAGCTTTGAAATAAAGCCACTGAATTAGGTTATAATGTACAATGAATGAGATGTTCTAAAATGCTGAAATTAAACATATTTAAGACAATATGCATTCAAAATGTACTAAACATGCATTATCATATTTGACAATCAATTTTTTTAATGCTCAAAAGTTGGGGGTGGTAAGATTTTTTTAAATGTATTTGAAAGAAGTTTCTTATGCTCAACAAGGCTGCATTTATTTGATTAAAAATACAGTAAAAACTGTGAGATATTTTTACAATTTTAAACAACACTTTTCTATTTTGTTGTATTTTAAAATTTTGTTTGTACCTGTGACAGCAAAGCTGAATTTTCGGCAGTGATATAATCCATCAGAAATTATTCAAATATGCTGATTTGGTGCTCAATAAGCATTTCTTATTACCGTATTGGCCCGGTAATATATAAGACGACCCTGATTATAAGACGACCCCCCTTTTACCAGATGTACCTTTTGGAAAAAGGCTTTTTAAAAACCAAATCTTGTTTTTTCTCAGTAAAACACATTTTGTCTTCAATTATTTTCATATTGCATATTTTTCCTATTTTAATTTGTGTTTTTAAAGTATGGTAAAAACTGGTAAAATGTACCAACAATCACATTTAAAAAATATACACTTTTTGATATACCATTAGATATACCATAGCTCTAACCCTAATCAAACACACCTGAGCATGCTAATCAATGTCTTCAGGATCATTAGAAAATCACAGGTAGCTGAGTTTGATCAGGGTTGGAGCTAAACTCTGCAGCGCATTGGACCTCCAGGGTAAGATTTGAGGAACCCTGGTCTAGACCCTGAATATAAGACGACTGCGTTTTTTCAGATGTATTTCCAAGAAAAAAACATAGTCTTATATTCGAGTCAATACGGTATTATCAATGTTGAAAACAATTGTGCTGCTTATTTGTGTAAAAACCATGATACATGTTTTTCAGGATTTTCCAGAATAATATTTATTGAATTAAATATTTTTGTCTTGACTGTAACTTTTGATCAATTTAACGTATCATTGCCAAACAAAAATATGCATTTCTTTTAGGGAAAAAAAAAAATCTTACTGACAACTTTTAAATGGTAGTATATATTAGGACAACCTAATGTTGTCCAAACATTTCTGGGTTACTGATTTACGGAAAATCAGATAAAACTGACTGTCCATAAAGACATTATTCAATCTGCTCCTGTCCGTTACTCTATCCAAAGGGCAATTTGAGAGTCATACATGATAAAAATATATGACATGAAAAAAAAAACTCACTGTAGCCATTAATCTCAAAATATTGGCCTATGAATTTACCTCATCAGTATAATGGACTAACAATCACTTTTTCCAAAATGTAAGAATACAAGCTTTTCCTGATCATTTACTCCCAATTTTTCAGTCACTGTGCCTAAAAGCTTTATAATAGTTGAGAAGCCATCAAAAATACATTATCTTGTGCCTGAATAAATCTTCCAAGTGGAAATGTTTTGCATACTGGTGGTCCCTGTCACATCAATCACATTTTAGAGCATCATTTTGTTTTGTAAAATTTCTGTATAAATCTAATCCATGTTTTCCCACAGTAAGACTTTGGACTGACTTTTCCCTAATATTGTGCATACATCAGCAGTATATTTTTCTAAAGCTCTTTGTTGACAGTAAACCAGCTGCACCTGCCATGATGCAAGTCTCAATACTGCACACACACACACACACACAATATCCAACACATGCATTAAACACACACGCATCTGACTCTGAAGGGACTCTGGGCTCTGGCACTCTCCCCTCCCATTACAGCAAGTGACATTTCTGAGGGCCGCCGACCTCCGAGCCCATGCATTTTAAATGAATACCCTGCACGCCTGCAGTGCCTCAGTGCTCCCAGCCGGCTAATACCAGACCCACCTCCACTCCTGCACCTCCTATTCCCTTTACATGCCTTACGGGAATCAGAGCCAACAAAGACACAGCAAGCAAACACACAAATAAATAAAAAAGTAGCATGGTTCCCACAAAAATTTTATAAGAAATGTTTCTTGAGCAGCAAATAAGCATATTACAATGATGTCTGAGAAAAAACATAGGCCTAATATATTTAAAATACATTTATTTCATACCAAGTATGGTTCAAATCACATATTTAACATATTTACTGACATACTGCTCAAGATTGATATAAAAACTATAACTAAACTTTATTTGGAGTGCTGCATCATAAAATGCTGCATTTCTTAATATTAAGCTTAAAATATGTTTTCATGTTACTGTTGAAGAGGACTGTATGATCTTTGAATAATATCGGCCTTTAAATGTAAGATTTTTAAAGTGTACCTGAAGTATACAGGGATGTAATGATTACCGGTTTGACGATAAATCATGATAAAGTTCCCCACGGTTAGTATTACCGTTTCATCTTTTAATTATCATTAAAACCGTATTCGATTACCGCGATTTGAACAACTCGCGATAAATAAATACTGTCCAGCATAAAGCACAGTTTTAAGTAACAGTCTCACGTGCACACAGCAGCAGAGTTGTTTCGTTTTGAGTGAAAACAGGGAGGGAAAGCTGGGAGGTTTTCAAAGAGTGCTAAGGGAATTATACAAATGAAAATATGAATTAATTAATTATATGAATGTACCTATGAAGGTTCTGACTGTCTTCAGAAACGATTCGATGGCATATTGTTTTCATCTTCGCTCAATGTAATACCTAAAGGAAGTGTTCTTAATCGCAATACTGCTTTGTCCACGGAGGTTACAGGAAACAGCTCTAATTCAGATTTCCCATAAGCGAGTGGATTTACAGAGACTTGTATTTACATTCAGTCTGTGTGCAGGTTCTGTCTGGCCAAAAATTGACTGTATTTGCACGCCCTGCTGTAAATTTTGACCGGTTGATGAAAAACAAACTTATGTGGATTCTACACATTTAAACAATTCAGATAAGTTATCCAGAATTATTTATGGAGCAGATAAAATACATATAATCATTTAATAATCAATTATCATTTTGACTTATATCTTTTCTTTATTTAAAGGCCGAAATGTGAGGTTTACCTTTTTATTAAACTTTTTCAAAGCTTTATTTGAACATTTACATTAGATATTTCAACATGCTATTAAACTGTTGTCA
>NW_015505182.1:4406815-4417284 GCF_001515645.1 Sinocyclocheilus grahami
CAGTTTTAAGTAACAGTCTCACGTGCACACAGCAGCAGAGTAGTTTCGTTTTGAGTGAAAACAGGGCAGAAAAGCTGGGAGGTTTTATAAAAGCGCTAAGGGAATTATACAAATGAATATATGAATGAATTAATTATATGAATGTACCTCTGACGGTTCTGACTGTCTTCAGAAACGATTCGATGGCATTTTGTTTTTACCTTCGCTCCATGTAATACCTAAAGGAAGTGTTAATCGCAATACTGCTTTGTCCACGGAGGTTACGGCTGTAAATCAACTTTTCCATAAGCGCTACCTGCTGTCAGCGAGTGGATTTACAGAGACTTGTATTTACATTCAGTCTGTGTGCAGGTTCTGTCTGGCCAAAAATTGACTGTATTTGCACGCCCTGCTGTAAATTTTGACCGGTTGATGAAAAACAAACTTATGTGGATTCTACACATTTAAACAATTCAGATAAGTTATCCAGAATTATTTATGGAGCAGATAAAATACATATAATCATTTAATAATCAATTATCATTTTGACTTATATCTTTTCTTTATTTAAAGGCCGAAATGTGAGGTTTACCTTTTTATTAAACTTTTTCAAAGCTTTATTTGAACATTTACATTAGATATTTCAACATGCTATGAAACTATTGTCAGTCAAGTTGTCATTTAAAATCCGAACATCATTGGTAATGTTATTGTTTTAGTGATTATGCAAACAAAAAGTCATTTTATTTGTTGTTTGTTGATTTTTAAATATAAAACTTGGTGAAGTGATTAATGTGTTGGTACTTTGTTAACATCTCCAGCACATTTTAACAATACCGTGATAATACTGATAACCGTGATCATTTTGGTCACTAAAATCGTGATAAGAAATTTTCATACCATTACATCCCTAGAAGTATACCTGCTAGTACAACAATAGTTCCACTTTAGCATAATCAAATATACCTCGGTGTATCTTTTGTTGGACTTCATCACTACTTCTACACAATTAAAGTGCATTAAGTACAAAATTAGCTGTTCCAATTTAGCAGACTTTTCAGTTTAGTATAGCCTACTAAATATAGTACAATTGCAGGGTATTTTATTAAGTACATAAATATGCAAAAGTATTTGTAGTGTACTTAGCATAAAATAAATGTATTTCAAATACATTTAAGTACCGTACTGACCCAAATATATGACAATGTTTTTTTCTTGGAAATACATCTGAAAAAACACGGTCGTCTTATATTCAGGGTCTAGACTTTGACATGCCAATAATACACCCACAACAATAGGTGGCGCCAAATGTGCATAAAACGAGTGTGCCATGAAATACGTAATGTAATGCGTGTTGTAAAGATCGCGAGTAAAAACTAAGGAAAAAGAAAACCTTACAGCTGCATGAGTCGTGACTGTCACGTTAGCCTGATGGGACCAAACTCCCTTTGTGATTTTAAAACGTAAGACAGTACCCAGATTTGAAGACTACAGTAAGATTGAACTTCTACTGTTAATACGATTTTGGTAGGCTACTATTAGATGGATAGCCTAAATGTCCTAATTCATGTTTTTTTTTTTATGGTATATCAAAAAGTGTATATTTTTTAAATGTGATCGTTGGTACATTTTACCAGTTTTTACCATACTTTCAAAACACAAATTAAAATAGGAAACATATGCAATATGAAAATAACTGAAGACAAAATGTGTTTAACTGAGTAAAAACAAGATTTGGTTTTTAAAAAGCCTTTTTCCAAAAGGTACATCTGGAAAAAGGGGGGTCGTCTTAAAATCAGGGTCGTCTTATATTCGGGACAATACGGTATATTCATTTTTCACTAGGGATGAATGCTGAATATTCAGCTTTGCCATCACAGGAATAAATTACATTTTAAATATATCAAATTTGAAAACAGCTATTGTAAAATCTAAAAATATTTTGCAATTGGGCATAAAGGTTTTCCCTCTATCCTACATCCAAGAAGTACAAATCTGAAGCAGAGAGGTGAAACTGTAGATTTTAAGTGTCCACACTTGGTTGGCAGAGAACATTTTGCCTGACCACACTTCCTACAGTAGGCAGCTCGAACTTGTCACTGTGAATATGCTACACCACGAGCTGACATTAAGGGGGAAGGAAAGGCAGGCTAAGTGCTTGCTCATGAGGTCGCCCTTCTTTTTATGGTAAGAATAGCCTTTGCTGTTCAGCAATACACCGACGCAGGTGCACAAACTCACACACATGCATGCCAATGTTTGCCTTTGCACACCAGCGTCTGAGTACACAATCAGATGTGTGAGCTTGCATACACACAAACCAAAGAGGACGCTGAAAAAGATACTCTAAACTGATTCCATCTACAGGGCTTTTACCCTTCTTTTTATGGTAAGAATAGCCTTTGCTGTTCAGCAAAACGCAGGTGCACAAACTCACACACATGCATGCCAATGTTTGCCTTTGCACACCAGCGTCTGAGTACACAATCAGATGTGTGAGCTTGCATACACACAAACCAAAGAGGACGCTGAAAAAGATACTCTAAACTGATTCCATCTACAGGGCTTTTTCAAAGTGGCAAATCGCTGCTTTCTGAAGTCCAATATGATAGATTCATCAATTTTTAATGAAATGCATGAGACCAGCATAGCTCGAGCCAACCAATCCACACACACACACACAGAAATAAGAGCACATCCAGATGTAGCCTGGTCACTGCGCTTCTCATCTCAGGCCAAGAGCGAATCTCATCGCCCATCGACACGTCCCCAAACACCCCCACACAAACTCACCCCAGGTCTTGATGTTTGTGTTGGCATGTCTGTTCGCAAACACATTTATTGGGTCTTTTCAGACGATCCCCTGTTGATTATGTGAAACTAATGAGCCAAAACTCAAAGCCGTGTCCTGATCCCCACGGTGCCAGAGAGGGAGGAGATCTATCCTAAAAGTGTGTGTTGTCCTCCCCCACCATGATTCGCAAAGGCCAGCTCAGAGACATTAATGAGTTAGAACGGCAAAAACGCCTATGCGGTCGAGAAGACATGGCGCATGTTAATCAGAATTGTAAATTGATGTCAAAAAGGGACAAAGACATCACCTTAAAAACACATCTATGGGACATCCATGTTAATATCCTTATCTAATTAGGCTGACTTCCTACTGACTCGGCAGAGAAGTAAGGGTAAATATGGGACTAATAATTGATTTGTTTGTTTATCTTGGCAGCACAAGTTCCTTGCAAACCAACACAATTAATGAGACATAATAAAGGATGGCCCTTGGGGTACGTGACTACTGTACACGGACGAGTAGTTAACAGCCTTCATTTGCACACCATGATAATAATGACACGCCACTGACAGCTAACGACACGCCGCACAAGCGAAGACGTGTAGCATCCTGCAAATAAACAGAGGTGTAAACAATTCCTTTGACAATGATTTGACTTGATTAAAATTTGGTCACAATTTGATTTGCTTTAATTTTGTTTGCAATAGATAGCGCACATTTTGTTTCTGTGTATTTATAGGAAACACTGTATTAAAAAAAACATTGAATTTTAGCCATTTTTTATCCATCTATCTATATACGTATATATGTATATACATATATATAGTGAAACAAATTCCAATAATCTTCATTTTACAATATAATTATATAAATGCATATATTACAATTATACTGCTTAGATAGATAGATAGATAGATAGATAGATAGATAGATAGATAGATAGATAGATAGATAGATAGATAGATAGATAGATAGATAGATAGATAGATATAATTATTGAAAATTTGTATATCCTACATATATTAATTGACCACAGATTTTTTACATTTTTACAACACATCTCAGATCAGACTCAAAACAGATCTCATATTAGATCTCTATTGATAATGTCATAGCAAGGCATAAGAGCATTTTTCAACCCTATAAACAACTTCACCCAATATTTAATTGTATTGAACAACATTTGCAATTTAAAGGGTTAGTTCACCCGAAAATTTGTATATCCTACATATATTAATTGACCACAGATTTTTTACAGCTGATAACACATCTCAGATCAGACTCAAAACAGATCTCATATTAGATCTCTATTGATAATGTCATAGCAAGGCATAAGAGCATTTTTCAACCCTATAAACAACTTCACCCAATATTTAATTGTATTGAACAACATTTGCAATTTAAAGGGTTAGTTCACCCAAAAATTAAAATTCTGTCATTAATTACTCACCCTCGTGTCATTCCAAACCCGTAAGGCTTCCGTTCATCTTCGGGACACAAATTAAAGGGGTCATATGATGTTGCTAATAAGAACATTTGGTGTAATGAAATGTGTTTATGCGGTTTAAGGTTCAAAAAACACATTATTTTCCACATACTGTACATTATTGTTGCTCCTCTATGCCCCGCCTTTCTGAAACGCGTCGATTTTTACAAAGCTCATCGTTCTGAGAAGCGACTAATAATTGATTTGTTTGTTTATCTTGGCAGCACAAGTTCCTTGCAAACCAACACAATTAATGAGACATAATAAAGGATGGCCCTTGGGGTACGTGACTACTGTACACGGACGAGTAGTTAACAGCCTTCATTTGCACACCATGATAATAATGACACGCCACTGACAGCTAACGACACGCCGCACAAGCGAAGACGTGTAGCATCCTGCAAATAAACAGAGGTGTAAACAATTCCTTTGACAATGATTTGACTTGATTAAAATTTGGTCACAATTTGATTTGCTTTAATTTTGTTTGCAATAGATAGCGCACATTTTGTTTCTGTGTATTTATAGGAAACACTGTATTAAAAAAAACATTGAATTTTAGCCATTTTTTATCCATCTATCTATATACGTATATATGTATATACATATATATAGTGAAACAAATTCCAATAATCTTCATTTTACAATATAATTATATAAATACATATATTACAATTATACTGCTTAGATAGATAGATAGATAGATAGATAGATAGATATAATTATTGAAAATTTGTATATCCTACATATATTAATTGACCACAGTTTTTTTTACAGCTGATAACACATCTCAGATCAGACTCAAAACAGATCTCATATTAGATCTCTATTGATAATGTCATAGCAAGGCATAAGAGCATTTTTCAACCCTATAAACAACTTCACCCAATATTTAATTGTATTGAACAACATTTGCAATTTAAAGGGTTAGTTCACCCCAAAAAAAAAATTCTGTCATTAATTACTCACCCTCGTGTCATTCCAAACCCGTAAGGCTTCCGTTCATCTTCGGGACACAAATTAAAGGGGTCATATGATGTTGCTAATAAGAACATTTGGTGTAATGAAATGTGTTTATGCGGTTTAAGGTTCAAAAAACACATTATTTTCCACATACTGTACATTATTGTTGCTCCTCTATGCCCCGCCTTTCTGAAACGCGTCGATTTTTACAAAGCTCATCGTTCTGAAAAGCGAGGTGTGCTCTGATTGGCCAGCTATCTAGTGCATTGTGATTGGTCGAATACTTTAAGCGTGTGACAGAAATGTTACGACCCTTAACATATGATGCCGTGTCCCGGCCGGAGTGACGAAACAAAAATATTAAAACTCATTATAAACGAGGCATTTGTTGCATCCAGTCGGGACATAATTACGGATTATAATGACTTATACTGTCTTTTTACGCGTTGCGTTGCATCGGGCCGCGTAAACATAAAACCATGTCTGCATTTGTGATCGGAGAAATGACAAACAACAAGCGCTACTCTACACTGCTCTAAACTCACTTTTGAATCATCAGTAGCAAATCCTTTAAATATGAAAATGTACTTACAGTCTGTGAGTCAGAACAGCCGGCATTGTAGTCTACTCTACCAGGATCAGGAAACAGTCCTCCATAAAATGCGCTGCACACATCTGAATATTTGGGTTGAACTGTTCTGGAACAGTGTTGTAAATACAACTTAACCACTGATTTCTAGTCGTGTCCTCTTTTGGAAGGCCAAACAAAGTAGTTTCGCTTTCACAACGAAACACAGCATCACACACGGCGGGCTTGAGTGAGGAAAGGCGGGTGGGCTTGAGACCAGCACGGCAGGCAGATTAGATGAAGGAGCGGCCGGCGGGCTTGCGTCAACCACATGTGACGACCCTGGGCTGGACTCCGCTTCGTCCACGGTGAAAGCCGATCCGGTAATCCACAGCGCGTGAATTTCCTCAGTGATTTCCTCAGCGACCAGCACGGATCAGCTCTAGGCATGACAAAGCAGATATCGTCCTCTTTTGGAAGGCCAAACAAAGTAGTTTCGCTTTCACAACGAAACACAAAGCGTCTTCACGACATGGCGGCGCCAGCAACAACAATACTATAGCAAGAATAAAAGTTACGCCTTCTTTCTTTGCGTGAACATTTGGGCGGCGTTATGCAAATCTTCCCACATCGTGATGTATATATGTGGGGGCGTGTTAGAACGAGCCGTTTTAGGTAGGCGTGTCAAAAGAAAAAAAAATCACTTTATTCAACAATTCATCTCCCCCACGTCACCCTGGCACCATTTTGGAGAGTATCCACTGACACCACATGGATACTAAGGGTCACCATCATCACCACCGTCTATCGTGGTATCACACCGGTATCACAAAAGGTGTAATCTTGCAGAATTACACAGGTATCACCGTCAGCACCGTCTATCGTGGCAAGCCTAACGCGGAGGAGACAAATTGTTGAATAAAGTCGTTTTTTTTTTCCTTTTGCGCACAAAAAGTATTCTCGTAGCTTTCGTAATATTACGGTTGAACCCAATCTCCTTGCTACATTATTTTACCAATCTCCTTGCTACGTTTCTGGACGTTGATCATGGTAGGACCCTTGCTGTCTATGGGAGGGTCAGAGAGCTGTCAGATTCCATCAAAAATATCTTAACTTGTGTTCTGAAGACGAACGGATGTCTTACGGGTTTGGAACGACATGAGGGTGAGTAATTAATGACAGAATTTTCATTTTTGGGTGAACTATCCCTTTAATTCATCTATCGCTATGATCAGCATGTTGCACCATTAAGATCAACTTTATACTTTGAGCTTGCATTCAAAGACGGATCTGAAACAAAAATTAGATCCAGCATGTATCATTCACCTTTTGAAATTCAGTGGTTGTTTTTCCATTCCATCTTCTAATGCTATTTTTTTACAGAAACTATGGTTACCACTTATTCATGTAATTTCTGTAATTTTGCATAGCGAAACTTTCCTGAACATCAAAAGGAACAACTGAGGATTTAAGCCCTCAAAAATAGAAGGCTGTTAGTTTTTGTCTCAAACCAGCAAAAAAACAAAAAAAAGGTTTGAGGTCTGCTATTGTTCCAAATAACAGCAAACAAACAGAATTGCTATAAAATCAAAATGAAAGTCGCACTCCACTGGTTTCCTTTAGGCAAGGAGATGTCATTCATCTATCCAGGTGGCTTGTGGATAAAACAGGTACATCCTTTACTATGACAGTGATATCCAATATTGTCAAACCGTATCAAACCATTTGATGTCGTTTCCTGCTTTGGTCTGGGTTTTATATCAAAAGCTTTTTCACTGACACTAATAATCTGGGTTTGCCTTGATCAGATCGTGAAACCTCCATCGTGCATCTGGACACAGCGGATGGTATCCCAACTCAAAACATTTGGCAACTCTGATGGGTCTAGACTCTAGAGCCCTTATGTAATAAATGAATTTTAAATTTGCTCAAATATTTCATTTGCATGTAAAGAGTAAACTGTCACCCAATACCGAACAAGGAAGAAACATAAAATGAATTTTCCAAAGTACTCAAAGCACAACTGTCGTGTAAACGAACAGGCAAAAGCATAACATTTTTACAGTTTTTGGCTGAAAACGTTGTCGTGTAAATGGTCCCTGAGTCTCAAAATTACTTTTGATGTTTTAAATTTGCATTAGCTTGTATTTTAAATGTGCTGTGATTTAGCATTTTTAGACAGTTTCCACTTTAAAATCCTTTCAGAAACACCTGAAATTTCACAATGTAACATATCGACAGATTTTTTGCTCCATATTGTGATGTGCATCACACAAATGAAACAAATGCACGAATCATTCACAATAACATCCAAAATGTCAATGACATACATTTAGAAAATATATTTTTGTTTCATTCAGATCGACGTGTTTGGGGCCCTTTCACACATGCTCTTACTTTCGAAAATGGTGGGATGCAGCATTTTTAAAAGTTTAACTATTTCTTATTTGACATGGCAAACGCAGAATTCTTGGTGCTAAATGCTAAAAAATGGGGATGCAAGGGTTAAAGATATCCATCGAATGCATGTTTATATTGAAAAACAAAAACACAACTCCATTTTTGAACGTCGTGCTTCAAGCATGTTTTTTTTTTTATGACAACATCTTGAGTTAAAAATTGTCTAAAAAACACTTCCATTAAGTCAAGCAATTTGAACACAAGAGTAATGAATATTTAGCAGCACCTTTAGGTCAGGCAAACCCAAAGACAGCCTAATTATGCAGGGCTTCCTAGACATATTAGTCAATTAATCATTCTGGAAATTACTAGTTGATTTTGAAAACATGTTGTTTTGCATATCCCAACTGATCAACGTAATTTCATATAGCATGATTCCATTGCCTTTAAACAAACACATCTATTTTGGTCTAAACTAGACAGTTGCAGTTAACAAATGGAAGGAGTGAAGACTTCCAATGCAAGAATAATAATCAGTATCTTTCAAAGACATTTTGCTTATCGAAAACAACTCCGAAAAACATCAGCAGCTCAGTGATATGATCTGAAAAGGATGCTGCAAAACACAGAGACATCCTGGGTAACTAATGCGAAGATGTCAGGAGCGATACAGCTTTGCCGAGATTGTGTGAGAATGCACTCTGAGGTGCATGTCAAAAATGTTAAAGCACAACTGAAAGCTCCCCTCCAGAAGGCTGATGATTCTCCGCCATATATTCAAATTCCTGTTGCGAACTGCTTTTGAAGGAAGCTCACATTATGAATCCTTTCAGCTCAAAGATATGAGGCGCTGAAATCGAACCTAGATTATAAACACGTAGCGGTTGGTATGTCACATTGACATGTACGAGATGCATGAAGTGTTGGGTCATATCAGCACATTGCATCACATCCCTGCTTTGAATCATCAGTACAAAAAACCCAGCAAAATATATATAATTAAAGTATGTTATACAGAAACAAAGGACTTTCTTTCTTTGGTGGAAGACAAAAATAAACTTTTGAATGAAATGCACATTTCCATGCAGTTATAATAAATGGATTCTTAGATTGTACCATAAAAATACCATAAAGCTAATAAACGTAGTCCATATGATTCATGCACTATGTTGCAACTCTTCTGAAGCCATATGATAGCTTTGTATGTGAAACAGACTGAAATTAAAGTTTCATATAAAAGAGCAACCAGCGACATTCTTCAAAATTTCTTCTTTTGTGTTACTGAAGGAAAAAAAATTCTAGAACAACAAAAGGGTGATAATAATAGTATTCATTTTTTCTAACATACCATTACTTACAACTCAGAAGCTGCCTGCTGAAATGTTTTTAATTAGACCAAATCATGATTAGTAAGCAAAAAAAAAAAATCAGGGTGAAAAGCAAAGTATAAATATCCTTTCCAGGATAATCTGCTTATGTCTACATGGTGAAGGCATGCAGATTAGTGCTGATCAATAACTTCATCAAGCATCCAGGCCCAGCGGTCAATACCTCGCCTTGCAATCAGGCACATCATATTGCCTGGTGTGGTTTAAAATTATGTGTTAAAGATCCTTTATAATGAGCCCACCATCGGCCCAAGAAAGGTGAAAGCTAAGGATCGTGGGAACCAACCAACCAACGTGAGATAAAAAATAAAAAAAAAGTATACAAAACTGTGACTCATCCTGACCACTTTGAGTTTTTACACCTCTTATTGCTTTTAGAAGTTTAGGATTGTGATAATGGGTTGATGTATAACACTGCGGGTTAAAGGAATATTCAGGGTTCAGTAAGCTTAATTGACAGACCTTGTAATACTGATTACCACAA
The DNA here is from genome assembly GCF_001515645.1 of Sinocyclocheilus grahami. Classification (NCBI taxonomy): domain Eukaryota; kingdom Metazoa; phylum Chordata; class Actinopteri; order Cypriniformes; family Cyprinidae; genus Sinocyclocheilus; species Sinocyclocheilus grahami. The sequence goes on from NW_015505182.1 coordinate 4,416,878, forward strand.
AAATGTATTTCGGCTTACTACTGCTTTTCTTTAAAGGGATCATAGGATGCTACATGCACTTTTACAAGTTGTTTGAACTGAAATGTGTGTTGGCAGTGTGTGTACACAACCACCCTATAATGATAAAAATCCACCCAGTGTTTTTTAAAATCTTGTTAAATGTTTTCCCTTTTCTCAAATCAAGCCGAGATCACGAGACGTCACGCAGACAGGCCCCTCCCACGATAGTTTGATTGACAGTAGCGTTTCAGCACAGACTGGACTGGTGTCTTACCTTAGACCTGCCCTGAGTGAGCTGAGCTGTCATCAGTCCGCCATTTTTTCACCGCCGGAGCAGATGTAGACAAGAGTGACTCTTAAGCAATTGAGGTGTTCTGTTGTTGGATGTAATAATGAACATAGCAGTC
>NW_015505182.1:4417384-4417678 GCF_001515645.1 Sinocyclocheilus grahami
GAAATGGAATCGAGATCGCGATTCAACAGAAGCTGCGATTGTCATGCGTATCTTTCAGTGAGGCACGGTTCTGTGATCAGCAGTAAATCTCCATGCAAAGGCTAGAGGGCGCTCTCGCACTGAAAATCCAAATACGCCTTGCAGAAGAAACCCAGAAAATCCCTATCGCTGCAGCTGAATAAACAGAAGTTTCCGTTTTTTGGGGGGGTTTTTTCTGGACTCCTTTTTAATGGTTAAATTACATTTTATTAATCAAAAAGCATGTCTAATTAATTAAAATCATGAAACTTAAAA
>NW_015505182.1:4417947-4419044 GCF_001515645.1 Sinocyclocheilus grahami
TTTAACATCAATTTATTAAACGTTTAACAAATATTACGTTTAGGGCCCTATGAAATGTTTTTTGTCCAACCCTATATTTTATTGTAACCAAATTGTGTTTTAGCATGTCTAATTTGAAAGCATAAAACAAGTTTTATTTATTCTTACAATAGCCTTATGGTTTTTTTGCTCAGAAATTCTGTGTTGTGTATTTACATTTTGTTTTAAGGCATAAAACATTCATTTAATCTATCTTTTAAGTAATGAAAATGAAACAAATTTAATTTTTGGGAAAATAAAGGTAATTTAATATTACAATTAAAACATTGAAGAAATATTGAATGCTTATTCCTTAAAAATAAGGTTTTAATAATTTTAGTATTAGCAGTCTGTTACGTACATTCTACTCAACAATAGTAATATATTTCTGCTAATGCCCTCAAGTTACACCGAACCTTTATTTTGACGGGTTGCCGTGAATACCATTACATTTCTGTGTGTGTATGACATGATGATAGTTTTACTGAAATGAAACGGTCAAATGCTCATGAAGGGATTCTCAGAGCAGTTCTGGAGATGTTGTTCATGTATTTATGTCCTCATTAGTGAGACAGCAGACCACTGCAAGCTTCACGCATGCTTCAGTACGAGTGGTAAACAAAACCTCGCGTCTGCGCCATTCATTAGCACAGAGACACGCAGAATTCATTTTAAAATATGAATCGTTTTGCTGCTTAATATTTACAAATACTACTGGGAGTGGGCTCACTTGTGTGTGTGAGTGAGTGAGTGAGTGAGTGAGTGTGTGTGTGTGTGCGGAACTCCGCAGTGTGTGATGCAGAGAGTGCGACCATAATGTAGAGACTGAAATGACATGCCGTCGTGTAAATAAGATAAATAACATAAGGCTATTTAGTTTGCTTAATGAAAGAACAAGGTATAGACATGTTCTATAAGAAAGGTAACTTTAAATGATTTCTCTTGTGATCTGGCGCTATAGAGAAAATATAATTAAATACAATTAACTTGACCTTCAAGGGGGGCGGGGGGTGCCGTTGGGGGGGCGGGGCGCCCCCCTCAAAACATGGCAGGGGGGAAAACTGGGTTCATTTTTTTTT
>NW_015505182.1:4419930-4422759 GCF_001515645.1 Sinocyclocheilus grahami
GGACCTGAAGGGGGGGCGGGGGGGGCCGTGGGGGGGGCGGGCCGCCCCCCTAAAATAATGGCAGGGGAAACACTGGATTACATTTGTTTCTGAAGGGAATGCTCCCCCGATCTACATATATTCATCTATGTTCTCGTGAATCATTCATGATCCAGCCTCATCTACAGAAGAAGTGAGTATAATGTTTTGTAAAGAATCTTTGCAAATCGCCTTTCCTAATAAATGTACTAATTAGCCAGTTTCCCGATGAATGCGGCTAAAGTAAAGTAAGTCTTTCTGAGAGCAGCTCAGAAGAGAGGGGCGGGGTCAGCAGAGCTCATTAACATTTAAAGGAAAATGCTACAAAATGGCTTGCTCTGAAAAGAGCTGTTTTTAACAGGGTAAAAAATGTGCTTTTGACACTACCATTGAGAAATTTTAACCAAACTATGTTACAGACGTTTCATTAAGACCCTAAAGAATCATATCTACTTGTGGAAAATGGGCATCCTATGACCCCTTTAAATAAAGCAAAAATCTGGATGACAGAGAGACACTTACAATGGAAGTAAATAGGTCGGATTAATATTAAAAACTCGCTGTTTCTTGAAATACCCTAGTAAAAAATTTATATATTTAAAATACATTTATTTCACACTAAGTATAGTTAAAATCTATCTAACATATTTTCTGACATATCGCTTAGGACTTACTGGTATAAAAAATTATAATTAAACCGAGTATCACTTGTGCTCAATGCACATTTCTTAACATGAAGCCTAAAATGTTTTAATGTCACTATTGATGAGGATTGTATGATCTTTGAATAATATCAGTCTTTAAATGCAAGATATTTAGAATGTTCCTGAAGTATACTCGCAATAGTTCCACTTTAGCACAATCAAATATACTTCAGTATATCCTTTAGTTGGACTTCAGCACTACTTTCACACAACTGAAGTGCTTTAAGTACAACATTTGTTTCAATTTAGCAGGCTTGAAGTATAACAGTTTAGTATACCAAAAATACAATTGAAAGGTACTTTTATTAAGTACATAAATATGTAAATGTATTTGTAGTATACTTAGCACAAAATATATGTATTTCAAATACATTTTAGTATATTTATTTTTCACTAGGGTATAGCCACAAGATGATGCATGTTATTATGATTTAACTTTATATATCACCAAAAAAAAAACATATTTTCTATTTGTGTATTTAGGGCTCCACAGAGCACAATGACAAAACATTTTATGGTTATATATCAATATAATTCTAAAATAATAATAATATAATATAATCTTATTAGGATTGTTATTTTAAAATATTTAATAAATAAGAATAACTTTTTATTATTATTAAATAAAAAATAACATAAAAGCAAGCTTATTAAGCTGCTTATCACTGAATTTAACTTCATAATGAATTAACTTTACACTGTTATTGAACAGAACTGAATCAACTCTGAATTGCCTGAAGCTGAATAATAACACTATTATCTTGTAAAAGCTGCTTTACATGAGAACTTTGATCTGCTTTTCTTTTAGGTTTGATTCTGTTACTTTTCTAATTAAATCTGTAAGGCTGTTTTGACAAGTGCTGTGAACCCAAAATATATTTTTAACTTCCACAAACAAAGATACACAACAATTACATAAATTAAAATTAAAGGGATAGTTCGCTCGCCCCAAAAATTCTGTCATCAACTGTCAACTGCTCGGTTACCCACATTCTTCAAAATGTCTTATTTTTTGTTTAGCAGAAGAAATGCAAGAGAAACTCATTACACAGCAGTAGGCGATATACATGATTAACTGGTAGAAATGTGTCAACCGGTAGAGATTTTGGACTATCGTCTCTATTGCGGTTACAAGCTCATGTGACGTTGCTGTGCTACATGGTCACAAAAACTCATCATTTGCATGCGTTTTTAAGCATTGCAGTTAAAAAGTGTTAAAACAAGATTGTTGTTAAAACAATCAGCAGCAAAAGAGAACTCATTTCACTATATTCAAACAGTCTGAGAGACTGTCTGTTTCTGAGCGCTGTCAGAGAGGCATCAGCACGTGAAGATGGTGCTCATAGAACACGGGAGTATCGAACAGAGTTATTTTTGCCACTTTATTGGCCTTGAACAGTTAAATGTGAGTCAAAATGCCTGTCTTTGCAAGTATCCTCATAAACACAGTGGGCCTCATTTATCAATCTAACGTAGAAACGAGCGCAGATCTGTGCGCACAAATCAACTTACGACAGAGTTCACGTGTGATTTATGAAACATTCGTATGCCGCCGATCTCATCGTACGAGTGATCGTATGTTGACAAATGTGGCGCCAGAAAACAATCGTCATTTGAATATCACGCCCCTAAAAACAGCCCGGTTTAGAAGCCTCGCCCCAAGAGTTTATGACACGGAGAAACGAAACCCGGCCAAAAAGAGGAAGTAATCTCATGAAAGAGAAATTTATCTTACTCCAAAAACACTCGTTAACCTTGTAGGCCGTTAACCTTAACCAATGTAACCATTAATATATGTAATTTATATGTATATTAAAATACTGGTAAATATAAACAGCCTATTTAGTTCCCCTCACTCTACAACAAATATTTTAAATTTAACGGTATTCAGAACAGAACAAGAATGAAAAATAAGTAGTTATAAAATTATATTTTTAACTGTAAAATAAAACACAAATTAGGCTATAGTGGCATTCATTATAAACAGCATACAAATGTCAAGCAAAACTGAAACGGCATTGGGCTCGAGCCTGTCTCATACCAGAAGAATCCAAATGTTTCCATTTTTGCCATATTTGTAACATTTGTTTGCATAACTATTATTCAT
>NW_015505182.1:4423074-4423614 GCF_001515645.1 Sinocyclocheilus grahami
AAGTAGTTATAAAATTATATTTTAAACTGTAAAATAAAACAAATTAGGCTATAGTGACATTCATTATAAACAGCATAAATGTCAAGCAAAACTGAAACGGCATTGGGCTCACGCGCCTGTCTCATACCGCAAGAATCCAAATGTTTCCATTTTTGCCATATTTGTAACATTTGTTTGCATAACTATTATTCATCATGTAGCCTATACTTCAGTCATGTTCTAATATCTGTGTAAAATCCTTCACATGAGCAAAAATGTTTATTGTTCGGGCGCTGCACGCTGATTTTACAGCGGATCTTTTAAAATGAACAGTGTAACTTTTATGTTTGGTTGACTGCATTTTAGGTTGATGATGAATGGCTGAAATGTCAGGCAACGGTAGAACTAATGTTGTTTGTGTGTGCGTGAGGCGCCTGTGCGATCAGATGGATTAAATCAAATAAAGATATAAAGAAAAGAAATTAAATGCATTAAGAGTGTCACAAAAACGAGCGTAGCCTATAATTGTAGCACAGTGTTTTTTCCCCCTTTTGTTAATCT
>NW_015505182.1:4424364-4426118 GCF_001515645.1 Sinocyclocheilus grahami
TATACTTCAGTCATGTTCTAATATCTGTGTAAAATCCTTCACATGAGCAAAAATGTTTATTGTTCGGGCGCTGCACGCTGATTTTACAGCGGATCTTTTAAAATGAACAGTGTAACTTTTATGTTTGGTTGACTGCATTTTAGGTTGATGATGAATGGCTGAAATGTCAGGCAACGGTAGAACTAATGTTGTTTGTGTGTGCGTGAGGCGCCTGTGCGATCAGATGGATTAAATCAAATAAAGATATAAAGAAAAGAAATTAAAGAGTGTCACAAAAACGAGTGTAGCCTATACTTGTTGCACAGTGTTTTTTCCCCCTTTTGTTAATCTGTAAATTATATTATAGCCTATTATATATTTTGTGTGATCCTATTGATTGTATTCCTTTTATAAACTTAATTTCTGTTTTTCTCCTTTCACAGAAGCGCTGCAGGTGCATGATGCGACGATTGAATCCTCATGGTCGTTTATGCTGCTATTCACACATATAAAGCTAAAGCCCTGTACAAAACAACATCAAAAAAATACATTCTAATATTACTGGTTAATGATCGGCTAATGAGCTTCGTTTGACGGTCAGGAATATAAAAAAGAACAAAATGCTGTCAATCTACAATTCTCCACCGTATTTACTATGCTCTGCGCAAGTTCAGGTAACTCAAAAACTTGCGTACACGAGTTGAGACCAGACGTGAGATTTGATCGTAGCCACCGCTCACGTCCATATTGATAAATTCCACGTTTTGCGTTGAAACGACCGTACGCCCAATTTTCTGTCGTACGTTCGTTTCGTAAATGAGGCACAGTAAGTGAGGTCTTAACTGAAAGCAAACAGCTGAGAAAGAAAATAGATGTGTAACAGTATATTGGATTTGGGCAGCTCTTAAAGTTACAGCAGTCTAAACTTCCTGCTGTCTGATTAAATCTCTTTTCTAACTTTAATAGGAAGAAATACATATTTAATTTACACAGTGAAGAGTATGCAGTGTTTTTATACATTTGATTACTTTATACAATGTATGTAGCATTTCTAATTTGTTCTACTGTAGTTTTTTTGTTATTCGCTTGTAATTAGTTTCTTATTCTTATTTAATCGCTGACTGTTTACTTGTCTTCAGTGAGCTTGAGTTTTTCTTTTTTTTAATTTAGGATAGTATTAGTTTTTTGTCATACTGACACTGGTGACAAGCATTTTGAAATTTCTATGGTATCAAATATTTTGATATCATAAAGACCTTATTTAAAGCAAAAATAACTATATTGTAGCCGGTATTCGGTAATGCGATATATCACGGTCATGAATATGCACAATATTGTTATCGTGGGTCCTTCTAAATACCGTGAATAATTATATATTACAAATTATTCAGAATTTTGAATGCATTTTAAGAATACTTTTCCCATCAACTGGTCAAAATGCACAACATCGCTGCATGCTGCGTGAAAGACCCGTGCGCACTCTGATGTAAATAAGCGTGGACCAGAAGCACATGGCGGAACATGTGAGAGATGCTCTGGATGAAAGCGCACTTTCACTCTCTGACAGCAGATGGTGCTAAACTGCAGAAATAATAATAATAATAATTCAATTAAATGCAGCCGTTACCCCGGAAACCCTGTAAACAAAGCAGCTGCACTACTTTCTGTTTCTGAATTGTGTTTAAATTATTTAAACAGCCATTAAGATTTGTGTATTTGCTATTATGTTCATCACAGCACCAAATACTTAAATATTTAGACTTAATAGGCTATTT
>NW_015505182.1:4426128-4476738 GCF_001515645.1 Sinocyclocheilus grahami
CCACGCTCCTTGCCCTGCCCAGGCTCCTTGCCCTGCCGGCCCCGCCCAGGCTCCTTGCCCTGCCGGCCCCGCCCAAGCTCCTTTCCCTGCCGGCCCCGCCCAGGCTCCTTGCTCTGCCAGCCCCGCCCAAGCACCTTGCCCTGATGCCGGCTCCCTCCTTGATGCGGGCTCCACCCTTCCTGCCTGCCAAGCTCCCTCCGGCTCCGCCCTGGTGGCCTACTGGGGTTCTTGTTAGGCCGGAGCCTCCCTGGTCTGTTCCCCCGGTCCCGCCCTGGCTCCCCGGGATTCCTGGTCTGCCTGAGCCTTCCTGGCTCAACCCTCCCGCCCCTTCCTGGTTCTTGTTAGGCCGGAGCCTCCCTGGTCTGTTCCTTTTAATAAAAAGCCCATTCTTCTGCAGTACTGAGTCCTCGCCTCATCCCACTACCCGGATCCCTGACAAACACGTTGTTAAAATCGAAAGTTGCAACTGTGTTATTTAATGAGCTAACATGAACTAAGACTTGTATTTTTTTAACTAAGATTAATAACTTCTGTAGCAAATGTAGTTATTGTGAATGTTAATGCGTTAACTAATGAGGTCTTATTGTAAAGGGTTCTTTTGCACTTTAATCTGTGTAAAACTTTTAACTTTTAAAGCAATACAGAAAAATTTATAATGTTCAGTTATTTTTGTTATAAGAAAAAAGCTATTAAACTTGTTATACTGTACTATGACAGCACTTTTTTTTTTAAACAAAATTTCAATATTGTGATAATACCGTAATAAAAGCATTAGCAATTAATCGCAACATAAAAATTTGATACCGGCATATCCCTACTATATTGTTATATATATTGTTACCGTAAAATAATATAACTCATATCGTGATATGAGACTTTGGTCATATCGCCCACCCCTACTCATACGGCTTTGGAATAACTTGAGGATCAGTAAAAGATGACAGAATCCACAATTTTGGGTTAACCATCCCTCTAAAACCCAGCCTCCCCGAGTGTAACCCTTTGACTTCCACACTTTTCTATGCCCTTTTTTCTCCCAGCAGCGCTGAGGCGCAGAGCAACAGCCAAGCACTCCACCTGCACAGGTGCAGCACGCAGTGGGGCTGCGAGCTGCTGCCATGTCAGGTAATTACAGAGAGGCGGATAAATCACTGCAAGCTTGGCCCCCGACCAGCCGAATCTAGGCCAATCATTTTCTGCACTGCCTGGCAAATTTGATGCCTTGTATTAACAATTTACTGTGCCAATGCGGCACTGACCTCCGATAAACAACCCGTTTTCCTTTCTAATGTCTTTCCTGCGCTGGTGTTATCAAACATTTCATCTGATTCATTATTCATGCTGTATTGCAGTTAAATGCAGAGCACATAATGCATCAAGAATTCTAGTGCGCGCCGACAGGAGCGTGCCTGGGCTTGCTAAAACGTGATTATGAAACTACAGTACAAGACGACTGTGTTCTCCGAGTCTCCCATCAACAATATAGTTTGCACATATGAATCATTACTACAACACGGTCGATTAGCTGTCTAATAAGTCTAGCTCTAATTCTGCTACCAACATAATTAAGTAAATCACATTCTTGTCCAAACAAAGGTAGAGTATCAGTAGCTCATGCTCACTATGGGAGAATACAATTACTCTCCACGGCCACATTTGTAGGACAGTAGATCACTCTGTCACGCAGATCTGTATTTCTGCTTACTCATTGAAAGGATGCGGCAAGGTTGAAAATGCTTTAGTCTCCAGAATATGGAGAAATCTCAAGGCCGCTCAAAAGTAGGCTAGATGGCAAGGACGTTCTATTAAAAGAGACCATGTAATCCAGTCTGTTGTGAATTTCTAAAAGGCGTGAAGGCACAAAACACATGAGAGTAAGCAAAGGTGTTGACAGTGACTTCCCGCAAAAAGTGATGAAAGAAAGAATGTGTGATGATGGCTGGAGTACATTGACCTCAGCTTTGTGAGACTCCTGCGAGGTTTCTCAAGGTTTCCTCAGGGAGAAGGTTCGAGGTCTGTGACGTTCTCTGACTAATGAGTCCTGGTTGCCCACCTAGCCATTATGGTCTGACACCTCTCTGAACACAGTCACAAAAACAAGAGCGAAAAGGTACGGAAATGCCTCATACAACCAAAAAAGCAACTTGCAGAAAGGGAACTGACTAAAGCAAAGCACTTCCAAAATCTGTAATTGAATATTTGATATATGAATATTTGGTCACACTTTACTTCGGGGAGCAATTCTCACTATCAATTAACTATTAAATATGAATTTTGCCTAAAAAAACTCCTAATTTGCTGCTTAATTAGTAATGTAGTTGTTGTATGAGGGTAGGAATAAAGGACCTAAAATATGCTCATGCAGAATAAGGCATTAATATGTGATTTATAAGCATTCATAAACAGTCAATATGCTAGTAATATGCATGCTAATAAACAACTTAATAGAGAGAATTGGTCGCAAAAGTGTTACCAAATATTTGATATTTGATAGAGATGCCACCGTTTAGAGAACAGAATGGTCTATATAATGCCAATAAACACCCCTAAATAAATTTGGTAATTTTTTTGTAAAGAAATTAATACTTTTATTCAGCAAGGATCCATTAAATTAACCAAAAGTGACAGCAGACTTTTATATTGTCACAAAAAAATGTCAATTTCTACTTTCTATCCATCAAATGATGATGAATATAAAAAGTGTCATGTTTTCCCCCAAAAAACGAAGCAGCACAACTGTTTTCTTTCAACATTGATTATAATATGAAATGTTTCTTGAGAACCAGATCAGCATATCAGAATGATTTCTGAAGGAACATGTGACAATAATGACAGCTGAAAATTCAGCTTTGCATCATTTTAAAATATATTAAAAACAATTATTTTATTATTTATAAAAAGACTCAACATGTCAGAAAGAGAAAATGAATCAACCATATCAGAAAGGTAAATAAAATAATTGTTCAATTTAGGTATAATGATAGCCCACTTGGTTAAATTCATTTCCATGCGATAATCAATATTAGACTGTTCCAGTTAATTCCACATTTATCTTATTTATCTGAGTATATTTAAATAGTCAGGACTATTGAAAGTCAGAGATTGTGAGTATGTCCCTAAACTAGCCGATACCAATCTCAGAAGCATGATAGTATTACAGGATGGAGCAGTGCCCAGCTGTTGAAACAGGTGAATAATTAATGATCATTTTTTCCCGACAAAGTCAACTCAGAAATGCCCTCACATCAGCTGCACAGCGGGTCTGACTACACACACATAGGGCACACATATCACGGAAGCTCTATCATCTTGAATTTCATCCTGTCAGAATGTTTTCACAAATGCATGATGCAAGCCACTTGGAGAACCATCTTCCTGTGTAATCTGTGTAGTTGAAGGTGACTATCGCAATCAGGAGTGACAGGATGACTGTTTTTTCGTCTTTAAGGGCAACACGAGACTTCCTGGTTGTGAAGAATGAAAGAGATTAACTGAATAAAGGAAGAATTGTGAATTTAATCCACAATAACCCCTCCAGTCAGGTCAAACCAAGGCCTGGGATGGATGTTTCTTGCATGAAGACAGGAAATCCCACTGAGAAGGAAACCTGTAAGCTAATATGATTTGATTTCACCAAATGATGTGCATGCAACAACATTAGATTCTTGTTAATTCTTCAAAACGTAAGTGAAATCAAACCTCTCAGGCCAGAAATATACAGATTTTGTTCTGCTGACAAGAACTAACATCTCCCTTTTTGTTCAAGCCGATGCATTTAGTGTTATTTTACCAGCAGAGAGTCAGAACTACTGGTTAGACTGACCTGGCCTTTTTGAGCAAACTCATGCGGTGAGAAGCCAAACTTCCTGCGAGAGAAAGAAATATGTGTCTGTAAAGGAGGCCAGGAAAAACACATTAGAAGTCACAAACAGGCAGTGTCGTGCGAGAGATTTGCTTGCACAATCGTCTTTCCACAGCAACCTTCTGAAAGAGAAGCAATCAATTCTGCCTCAACTCGATCACAATGCATTACACCTCACGCGACAACTTAAGACTTGCATTCATGCTTTTACCGATAAGGTTCTCACTCTCACTCATACACAGCTTTCCGTCACTCACTGGTGACTCCTCAGACCATAGATGTAAAAATGGAATCAATACAAAACCACTCGAATGCAGGCAAGCCACAGAACTATCAAAATAGCCCCGCCAAGGCTTGACACAAAGCCAATATAAACTGATCACACTGGGTAATTAGTCATATCCTTACCCTTGATGCAGCAGGCTTTTTGTTCAATCCTTACTTTCTTTGCTCAATCAATACTTTACATCTCTGTATGCTTTCAAGCCCTTTAAAATCCATCAGGAGCATGTTGTTACATTTACTTCAAACTGTTAAGAAAAACAAGCAGAGCCAGTAGACAAACAAACCTGGAGAAACACCTGTTAAAAACGGTGTGGTGTGTAAATCAGCAAACAACGCTAAAGCTAATGTCCTGGTCTGCTTTTGAATGAATTGGGTTTGTGTAAAAGATTGAAGGGATAGTTCACCCCCACAAAATTTGTCATCATTTATTCACCCTCATGTCAACCTGTACGACTTTATTTCTTCAGCGTAACACAAGACGACATTGAAAAATGTCTCTGTGTTTATTTTTTGTAAATTCAATGAAAGTCAGTGAGGTCCAATGTTGCATTGCAGCCCACTGATTTTCATTGTGTGGACAAAAATATTTAGATGAAAATTAAATTAAATATTTAGAGTGTGTGTTCCACAGAAGAAAAAGTTTGGAATGACATGAAGGTGAATAAATAATGACAGAATTTCCATTTTGGGTGAACTCTCTCTTTAAAGTTGAGCAACTATAATTGGAAAGGTCTGGTAAACTTCAATGGAAAGTCTGTCATTTTCATTTATAGATCAGGTTATTTCATTTTGATTAAGAATTATGAGGTCAAATAAGAGAAAGAGAGACACATGATGAATTGTTCACAATAAGATCAATAAACATGCATTTAGATTGTTCATGGGGTGAATTTCCATGCAAATTTTAACTTTGTCATCACTGTGATTAAAAGCCTTAAACATCTGGACATTATATGGTAAATTATCATCTTTTATCACCATCATCATCTGAAGTCGACATTTACTTGTGTACATGTATTTATACACGTACTTGTATGTACAAGAGTTCATTCAAATCTGTTGCAAACACCCTAAAAAGAATTACCACACAAATTCTAATCACAACTGTGTAGACATGAAGTACTGCATGATTAAATTAAAACATTAATTACACTAAACCACCACAGACACTGAGGAGGCCACATACCCACCAATATTCAGAATAGCGGTCAATCATTGTGGGTTTCTCACACAACGACCATCTCCAGCAATCTACAATATTCGGTTCAATTCTAGATTACAGCTGCTTATCGAAGAAAAACACCCAAGGACTGTAAATAACTGCACAGCTAAACTGCTGGATACTTTCCACTTAATGTTTTATGAATACTATGAATTCAGAGACCGCTTTTTTTCACATACTGCTTTTCATCTACTAATTAGGAAACAGTGATTATTTCAGATGCTACCTATGTTTTTGTTCTCATTTGTCTCAATAGTACCAGTAAATTAAGTACTTTATACGGGATACTTTCCACTTAATGTTTTATGAATACTATGAATTCAGAGACCGCTTTTTTTCACATACTGCTGATTATTTCAGATGCTACCTATGTTTTTGTTCTCATTTGTCTCAATAGTACCAGTAAATTAAGTACTTTATACTGACACCTTTTGGCCTAGACAAATTTTGTTCAAATAGTAAATAGTATAAGTTCAAATTTGTTCAAAAGTAAATATATTACTGCAGTTTTTAATTTGTAGTAGTAACTCCAAAACTACATGACAGGTCCAGGCATGTGATATCAACATGGCGGTGGCCATGAGGGACCAACTCCATGTAGAATAAATCAGCTTTTACTAGAAGAATAATTGGTTTTTAGTCTTCATATTATATGAGTGTACATCATTTTAATTATATTTCTTCATACTGCGATTAGTGTAAAAAATATTAATTCGCAAAAAATACTCTGTACACCTTTAAGTGATCAGTGTCCTGGTGTCCAGTTCAGAGAAGTAAAATCTTTATGACTGCTTATCTAAAACATTTAAAACTCCCATATACCTCAAGCTGGTTTCATTCTAAAGATCGGACCCTTTAAATGTGGACAGCACTGTCCAAAACATGGGCCTTGTTTGTAGAAAACACATTTTTACCTTGTAAACATCCCCGTAGGTCCCGCTGCCTATCCTCTGGATAAGCTCGAAATCCTCTTGCGGATTTCGCCTGGATAGATCGAAACTAGAGTTCATCGTGGGGACTCCGGCCTCTGACTATCAGTGATAGATTTGCTGGGGACCCTGACACAGACGAAAGGAGAAAAACGGAGAAAAAAACAAACATACGGCGTCAGAAGGGAATCTCACTCTCAGTACTTGACTGTAACTTTAACATGGCTTCCCGTGAGCTCCAGTGCGCATGCGCTGCGCTCGTAGAGAATGCCTGGAATGGGAGGATGAAGAGAGGAGGAGGATGGGTTTGGGTCAGATGACCACAGGCGCACCAGAAGCTAACCTGCTTCTGAGGAATATTTTGCACAAATCAAAACTGAAATATTCTTGTAGTCTATTAGAACAGCATGTTCATTCACTCATTTTCATGTTTTGAAGTATGATGGTGAGTGACATTGGTTTTATACTTTGCAGACAACAAGCAGAAGATTATTTTTGTCACTGACTATAGCCTTTCTTGCGAGAAGTCATACGATGACTTCACTTGAAAAGACAAAACTCATAAAAAGTGAGGTGTTTTGGCCACCAAAAAGAGAAACCAAATTAAAATGTTTTTTAAATGATTTACTTATTTATTTAAAATTAAAGCAGGGGGCAATTTTGATTACCTTAAACATCCCTTCACTGTTAAATCACTAGTTGTACTTGTTTTGCATTTTTGTTGTTGCTGTTATTTTCTGGTTTGTATGTAATGATAACATTGATGGGTTGTGGTTTTCTACATGAATTTTCTTCGTTTTGGGAGTTACACAAGGCAGTTTGAGGTCTGTTTTTTCACATGTAGTATATCTCTCCAAATATGTGACAAATCACAAACAGTTGACAAATTAACAGTTGTCAGGATTCTCCATGTGGTTGTGACTTACAAAACAATCTCATATTTCTTCCTCCATCTTCTTCTCTTTCAGCTCAGACAGGATTGTGATTCAGCGCTATTTATTTCCGAATCACAAAGGAGTGTGTGCCAAGAGTGAGCTTCTGAACACATTTGTACTTACACCATGTGGTTGTTATGAAGGTTTTATGAGCCAGGACTATTCAGTCTAATTTATTTCTCAAATGCCAGGCACACATCCAGGATGCAATTTATTGACTGATTACTAAAGCGTGCACTGGCACAGATCAAGGTCTCAGCGTGACGGCATTATCAAACAACCGACGCACATACAGCTGGCCTGTATAACTTAGAGAAGTATTACAGTTTTTCTCAGTCACTTTGGTGCATTTCTCAGATCAGAAATGAAATTCCCAAAATTCCCAATTCCATGTTGCATTGCAAGGGAAGATATTCATTATGATATAGATGAGAATCTGTGGACCGACAGACTGGCACGTCAGGAGGTGTAGACAGTCTTCACTTTAATTCCTCAAAGAGTGCTGCAGGCAAAAGCAAAGTTCTTCCTAAGGGGTGTTTTCGCCTTTGTGCCCATTGCCCATATCACAATGACGTAAGGTTTTTTTTTTTGTCAGACCACTAGTAAAGTGTAACTGTGAATCCTGTCCAGTCTCTTTCAATCAATATCCCACATACAGTAATGTGTACATTTGTACTTTTGAAATGGATATATGGCATACATAAGAAGTGCAGCATTCTGCATTTCAATACAGTAACTGTCATCCAAATTGTTGCCATAGTTTACATCAGGTAATACTAACAAAGAGCACTGTTATATTAACAACATGACTAAGCATTTTAACTATCTTGTTTGTGAACAATGACACAAGGACTTTTCATTCTGATGGTACTGATATGTGCATTGACATAAACACTTACTTTTGAGAGATGAACTAAAGATTTTGAGTAAGTTACAGGCTTTTGCAGGTAATCCATAATGTGGTGCTGTTTGTACAAATTGCTTTGAGAAATGCACATACTTCTTTGCAAATATTAAGGATGATTCGAGAAATGCACCAAAGCGACTGAGAAAAACTGTATTTGCTGGCTGTTCTAGATGTGTTTTCCAATCCATTGTTCAGGTTTTTATTCAATGGCCATAATTTTATTCATTTTCTGTTATTCTCTACATTTTATACGCTATTTTCAATTTCTTATCAGTTTCTTAATATTTATTAAAAATTGTTATTGGTTTTAGACAGACAGACAGACAGATAGATAAACAGACAGACAGACAGATAGATAGACAGACAGACAGACAGATAGACAGACAGACAGACAGATAGATAAACAGACAGACAGACAGACAGATAGACAGACAGACAGACAGACAGACAGATAGATAGACAGACAGACAGACAGATTCATTTTCCGTTATTCTCTATATTTTATACGCTATTTTCAATTTCTTATCAGTTTCTTAATATTGATTAAAAATTGTAATTGGTTTTAGACAGACAGATAGACAGATAGAAGACAGACAGACAGACAGACAGACAGACAGATAGACAGACAGATAGATAGATAGATAGATAGATAGATAGATAGATAGATGCTCTATCTATCTATGTATCTAGCTATTTAACTATTAATATTGATTAAAAATTGTAATTGGTTTTAGACAGACAGATAGACAGATAGAAGACAGACAGACAGACAGACAGACAGACAGATAGATAGATAGATAGATAGATAGATAGATAGATAGATAGATAGATAGATGCTCTATCTATCTATGTACAGTGTAATATTTTATTTATTATATATATTTAAGTAATATGTGAGCTGTATTATGTAAAATGGCCACATTTTGGCCTGATCCATATATCAGAGATACACTTAAATGTATTTAAAATATGTATTACTTTGTTATGAAAAAACGTACAATACATTATGTAAAATGAGCAATTTTTGGTCTGATGTATGTATCCATCTGACATTAATGCATATGCATGTAATGTATAAAAGCATATAAATATATTTTGATTTTGAATATTACACAAATATAATAAAAAATAAATAAATAAAAGTTTACTTTGAAAAATAGTCTGAAAACGAATAAATAAATGATAAAACTGAATACAGCCATTGCACAATTACATTTTCATTACATTACAAGGTTCATTACATTTTTAAAAAGTAAATAAAACCAACTTTTTGTATAAATTGGTTTTTAAATTTGTAATTTTTAAACCAACATGCACACAAAAAATGATTTTCTACTTGGCACGTATGGTTTAAAATTAATTTTAAAAGATGTTATTTTTTATCATAAAACCATAAATACCTTTGTTTGTTTCTATACTACAAAGCATTTCTACAGAAGATGTTGCAGTCTAATGAAGTTCCTGAGTTGTTTTCCCCCTTTTGCATAATGTTCTTCTGCTGCATTGATGTTTGGCTGGTCAAACTGTACTCATCATCATCATCATCATCATCATCATAACAGTTCAGTCGCGCGCTCGCAGGAAACCGCCTAGCCTGTCTCCTTGACACACCCTTAGCTATTGTTGGCACAGTATGCGCGCGACAACCTTGACATTCCCACACGCGCGTTCAGTTGCACGGTGAAATCTTGTGCTACGTGGATGCATCATCCTTCTCAGGAAAAAGGAAAGAAGAACAAGCGGCTACTGCGGATAAAGGAAGATGCACAAACACCGAACAGAGTGTAGGTAAACACACACGCACGGCCATCGCGCATCCCCATATAGATGCCCACAGTACCGTACGCGCAGACACACTCCGCTCATCCACCTGTAATGACAGATCGCTGCTCAAAGCCGTGCATTGTCCCGGGAAACGGCGAGGAAAGTACGCTTCACGTGAGAGATGACTGAGTGAGCTGCGCGGATGTTGGAGACATGGAGAAACGGGCTCTTGTAACGGCAATCAGCTTGTCCATGAGCCTGCTCGCGCTCATGCTGCTGGTGACGGCGATCTTTACCGACCACTGGTACGAAACCCACACCAGGAGGCACAAGGAGAACTGCGACCAATACGGATCGGAGTCCAACGACCAGAAGAACAGGGAGATGCCCATCTATCACCTGCCTTTAGTGGACAGCGGGAATGCGAAGCGCAACCTGGCTCTCATGAAGCCCATCCATGTAGGGAGTCGAGAGGAGGAACTGCTGGAGAACTGGAGAGCGATTTTGGGCATGGGCATTTTGGAGACGGAATGCGGGCGCCCGCTTTTCTCCACCTATTCTGGACTTTGGAGGAAATGCTACTTCCAGGGAATGGACAGGGATATTGACAAACTCATTTCGAAGGGTAAGACCGGAATGGAAAGTTGATTTCAACGCGAAACACAATACAAAGAGCTCTAACGTTTGCTTAGCTCTGGTTAGGATGAGAACAGAACCGGTTCTGTTTTTGTTTTTTTTAAGTACCATAACAGAACGACTTTCGAGTTCATTTCTGTTAGGGTTCTTAAATGTGTAGGACTCTTTCTGCATCTACTACAAACAGTGTTTCCTGCACTGAATCTCCAGCGCGAACACACAAGCGCGGCTAGAGTAGTCCGATTCTCGAACGAATGATGCTTATGAGTCGGTTCTTTTGAGTGAACTCATAGAGTGCCTGCCTATCATGCATTCCGATTCCCGAATGAATGATTCAATTGATCCGGCTATTTTCAGTGTATGATATGCAGCGAGACCGGAGTAGCCAGATTCCCGAACAAATTATTCTTATGAGCTGGTTCTTTTCAGTGAATCAAAACATTTATAAATCAATCGGGAAGGTTTTAACCCGCTACTGCTACTCAAGACTCTTAAGATTTAAATCAATGCAGCTTGGTTGTTTATATAAGATGCATCTAAAGATACACATTCTGAATCTTTTTGTGACACGTTGTATTTAAATGAATGTTTTTTTTATTTTTGTTTTTTAATAGCTGCAGCCTAGTTAGGACTGCATTGCCTATTTATGCCGACTATAAAGATAAAAACTGTGTAAAAAGGGAAAAGTCTGGGGAAACAGACGTTTTGCAGTAACTTTATTTTACTTAATTTTAAAATGTGAAATTATCTTATAATTATCAAACATAATGGTTAATTGAAGTGTTAAGGAATCGACACTGTTTGACAGATGCTGTTAAATGTGTAGAATTTGGATTTGTGAGCGATTATGAGGATTATGATGGTCTGTATGGTGTGTTGCTTCAAAAACATAGGTGAGTGTGGATGAATATTTAGCTTATGCAGACTCGTTTCCTGGAAGAAATATCGATTTAATCCTTTTTGTTCTGACACTTATCCGAACTTAAGCTTAATGGACTTTTTGCTGACACCAGTGCCTGCCATTTTTTCTTTCTCTTGACCTGTTTATTTTACTGCAAAGGTACTTTCTGCAAATCAATTTCATGCATGATGAATCTCAACAGAACAAAACTTTATTAAATTGCCAAACAAGCCAGCTGTTCTGCAAAAGTTTCCTGAGATGAAAGTCTCAAGGTGAAAAAAGGCACAGGAAATGAGTGATGATTCATAGTCAATACAGATTACAGAGATCTGATCATGTCAGGATTAAAAGCGGAAGCTGTGTGCCACCTTGCATTTAAATCAAGCCCAAAGTCACACAGATCACTTGACCTTCAGCACCCAGGCGTTGATTTGTGACACAACCTATTACCGTGAGTCCCCGAATCAGCCCATCAAAGAAGAGAGGCACTCTAAAGAGCTTCTCATCAGATCACAATGAAATTAGCTCAGGCTGAGTGCACCAAAGTAACCGGAAGATCAAATTCCTCTTTAAATGTTTGACTTTTAGATGTATCAATAAGAGTATACTATAGAATAAAATGATTGAGACTGTATTCCATTTAATAACAATATTACATAGATGATCATATACATTTTCAATCTTGTATCTGGACATGCATTTACACATCAACAAGTCACAATGTGTATAGATGTGTATACATTTAGGCAGTCTGCAGAAACTCAAATCAAAGCAAGTTCCTCTGCATTCATACATTTTACCAGTTCATTCATTCCCTGAGAATTGAACCCACGACGGTGGTGTTGCTAGTACCATGTGCTCACATTTAATCTACCATTTAAGGGGGCTTGTTCATGATAAGCTAGAATAAAGAGATGTATTTTATAGGGTTCTAACAGTCATGGAATCCCTGAAAATACATGTTTTGTTAAATTTAAATTATATTTAAAATTCACTGTGACTGTTTGAACTCTGTAAAATAAGGTTGCATCTCTGTGTTCTAGCATGAACCTAGACAGATGATGGAAGACGATAGATAGATAGATAGATAGATAGATAGATAGATAGATAGATAGATAGATAGATAGATAGATAGATAGATAGATAGATAGATAGATAGATAGATAGATAGATCGATAGATAGATAACAAGGAAACACTGTTTGAAATCATGATTGTAAAAGTTATGGGAAATTGGTCAACAGGTTGGGAATACGAGTTTTAGTATTCATTAAAGTGCATGACTGCAACTTAGTATCACTTTGAGAAAACCTACTCAAAGTTGAATTCATTATCAGTGAATACAGAAGAAGTGCACATCTAGCCTTTTTTTCAAGGTTTCTCGTTGGCTTGGCTGTGAATTAAAATGCAGTCAATTCAAAGAAGGCACATTTCAGTTTCACCCACACATTTCTAAGCAACTGATAGAGTCTAGCCAGACTGAATTCATTTTTCAGAGTGAATGAAATGCCATGCAGCTGACAAGGAAACACTGTTTGAAATCATGATTGTAAAAGTTATGGGAAATTGGTCAACAGGTTGGGAATACGAGTTTTAGTATTCATTAAAGTGCATGACTGCAACTTAGTATCACTTTGAGAAAACCTACAGAGTTGAATTCATTATCAGTGAATACAGAAGAAGTGCACATCTAGCCTTTTTTTCAAGGTTTCTCGTTGGCTTGGCTGTGAATTAAAATGCAGTCAATTCAAAGAAGGCACATTTCAGTTTCACCCACACATTTCTAAGCAACTGATAGAGTCTAGCCAGACTGAATTCATTTTTCAGAGTGAATGAAATGCCATGCAGCTGACCGCATCTCCACATTATAATTCCAGATTTTTTTTTTTTACCTAACTATCCATCTCAGGCTTGCTGCATAATCGCTGCGGTCTCAACACAGCTCTCAGAATTAGCTCACAATGCCAGCCAAATCTGTGTGGTGCGGTGTGAACCCAGGCGGAAATAATGACAGAAGGTCACTCTGTCGGGGAGGCGGGTGTTTCAGCAATGCTTGGCTCTATACTCGTACAAAACAAATAGAGTTGCAGAGATTAGTGCAAACATTATAACAACAACAACATTGCAAGAATATTAAGCAGTTTTTATGAACAACTAGCATCACATGCCAGAAGATTTGGGAGGGATTTCATTGGTAAGATCTTTGCAAAGCTGCATTTGAAGGGCAGAGTTTGTCCTTCGGTCATGCATGTTAAACCAGTGTGTGATCCCTGTGCAGGTATTGCAGACCGATGCACATCTGTCAAGTACCATTTCTCCCAACCCATTAGACTCAGGAACATCCCTCTCAACCTGACAAGGACCATACAGCAGGACGAGTGGCACCTCTTACGTAAGTCGTCCAAAGCTTCCTCACCGCCTTCTACAGCTCTTGATATGCATTGAATATTAAGCAGTGCATGCAAGCTGGAGTTAAGTGTGCTTTGCATAGCAAAAACCATGCAGTGCAATACCATGTAAAAATGACGCCTGCTATGTAAATATTTGTTTTGACAATCATTTGATTGTGATTATGATACAAAAATCAGTAAAATGTATTTGTATAGTGCTTACACATTGTACATGTATATAAAAAAACTGAAGCAACTGTAGCTGGAAGGACAGTACTGAGGATCTGGATTTTACCAAGTAAAATTATTGTATTTTGGATAGAAAATAAACATGTTACTGCATATTATTATAGCAAATATAGTGGATCGTGAAGCATGCAATTTATGTTTAATTGTTAGGCCAGATTTTTATGTAATTCTTATGTTAAAAGAGTTTTTTGGCTTTTAGTCCAAGTATAGTGTTGAGGATGTTATGGACCCTCAAATATAATAATTCCCTTGTGGCAGGATCCCTAAACTTTTTCATGTATAAAAACTCATCTACAGAGTTAAACATAAAAATATAAATTCTGAACAATATGTGCTGAAAAACTACACTGAACAAATTCCACACAGAAAGTGCTAGTACATTTCATAAACAAATACAAAGAAAGGACAAGTAACACATTGAATTAAACATGACATTTTGAAGTAGAAAGACGGAAATAATGTTTTCTTGTGAATGTACTTCAATAATCTTCGAAAAATAAATTTTTACAGTGTATTAAGTTTTCTTTTTTACCCATTATGAAGGGACTGTTAGATGTAAAAAGCTGAAGAGAAATATAAAGCAATGGCTTTTAAAAGTTTTTTTTTTCTTATGTAAGTGTTTCTCTGCTGGAAAAAATGTCTAAAAATATCAGCGCCTCAACCGGTGCTCTGTAGAATGCCATCAACTAGCAACGGCACAGAGCAAATAAAAGTGTGATGTTACTAAAGGCTATACTGACTAATGTAAAAATAGTTTTGAGCCCTTTGATTTTCTTAAAATTTAAGATCATTATTTTCTATTATCCATTATACCAATAAGAATACAGCTCATGTGTTTTGTGCTAATGCGGTTATTGCATGTCTTGTCATGAATATGTAATCATAACCTTTTCTTGCATCTCCATGAGATGATTATGTGCCCCACGGTACTGTTTTGTGTACACAACCTTGGTCAAATGTCATTTTCTGTTGGAAGGAATCTTATTAGCTCTTATGATGTTGTAACTTAGCAAGTCTTGAGGGAGCCTGCAAGCCTTAATTACAGCCCTCGTTAAAATGCCTCCTAATTAAGCTTTTCTTCCTCCGTGCATGTATCCCAATCAGATTTTATAATGTGATAAGTTAAACGTACTGAATCAATATCTGCAATCAGCAGCTCAGAAACTTCTTTATGCATGGAGTCATGAGCGATTATTGAGCTCAGTGAAAGTTCCTGAAGATAAGGTGTTACCCATAGCTGTATAGGGTTGTTGGCTAAGTGGGCAGTAGTCATGGAAACTACTAATCATGTGTTTTTCTACGGTGTTCAGATCTGCGGCGCATCACGGCGGGGTTCTTGGGCATGGCTGCTGCCGTGATGCTGTGTGGAAGCATTGTGGCCGCCGTGGGATTTTTCTGGGAGGAGAGCCTCACCCAGCATGTATCTGGACTCCTCTTCCTTATGGCAGGTACACAGTTCTGCTTATTCGCTTTTATTATCTAACTTTCTCTTCGGTTTTGCTCAGCTACTTGTTACTCGTTTCGCCTAGTAGCACACACTTTCTCGTAGGTGGTTCTCTTTCCTTTCCAAGTTGTTGTCTACCTTGTGCGTTCTCCCATGTCTTGTCTATTTATCCGTTTATCTCCTTCTGTCTTATATTTCTTGTCTTGCTTATATATACAGTGGGGCAAAAAAGTATTTAGTCAGCCACCAATTGTGCAAGGAAAAAAAATATTTCACTCAAATTGCTAGTAAATTTCACATGTAAATTGTAACAAATATTTGTTATAGTGGGAATTTTTCAGTTAATTTTTTTGCAGGTTACATCTTTACGCTACCAGGTGGCGGTATTTGTAAGTGATTATTCTTTCAACCAATTAATTTAAAAATGCATACTAAAAAATAAAACGGTTGTCATAATATAGCAGGTTTAATAACTTCTATTTTATAACTTTTCTTATAACAAAAAGAAATTAACATTTAAATGCAATAAAGCAATACACAAAAATGTATAAAGTGAACAAATGTTTCAAACAGATTAAAGTGCAAAAAAATTATAAAGAGCAATAGGTAACACTTTACAAGAGGTCTCATTAGTTAACCTTAGTTAATGCATTAACATTAACAATGAGCAATAGTTACATTTGTTACAGAAGTTAATATTCTTTGTTAAAAAATACAACTGTTAGTCCATGTTAACGTGGGTCCATTAAATAATACAGTTACAACTTTTGATTTTAATAATGTTTTATTAAATGTTGAAATTAACTAAGACTAATAAATGCTTTAGAATAATTTTTCATTGGCAGTTTAAAGTGTGACCGAACAATAAAGAATCAAAACATTTTTAAACAATATCTAGGGCATGTTGTAGTCCAGATTTAAATGTAAAAAAAAGTTTTTAAAATAAATAGCCAAGTCTGAGTACTCAGTGCTGCGATGAACACTATATAGGGAATACAAAATTCTGAATGACTGTTTAAAGGCAGGGTAGGTGATTTGGTTCGAAAACATTTTTTGTTATGCTAGTTGAAAGTCTCTTCACATCTCGATAGCACTCATTAAAGGCAGAGTAAGTGATTTATCAAAAACACTTTAAAAACTGATTCAGGCAAAACAAACTTGTAGCCAATCAGCAGTAAGGGGTGTGTCTACTCGTGAAGTGGAGGAGAGCGCGTTCAGTGCATGGGACGGACATTAGCCGAGCCGAGCGACAGAAAGATGGAGATGGAGGATAAAAACAAAAGAGGAAAACGTCTGCGGAACAATAAGGCAAGAAGTAGGACCCGTGTAAATATCAGATCAGCTTTCCAGCGCCGGAGAGAACTCAAGGAGCAGAGGCCTGCGATCGGACGCCGAGGTTGCTTTGTTTCTTCTCAATAGGTGAGTAACAGTGTCTACAACAGCTAAAATCTGCCTACACTGGACGCGCTCAAACGACCGTTGAAAGCCATTTGAAATTTGTGTCAGCACGTCATAAATAGAACCCGGCACCAGTTTTCTGTCGGGGATTTGTTGCGCTGCGCCGCTCACGTCCGTAGACACGGTGTAACACTGGTTTTGCTTTGTTTCACAGAACTAAACGTTGCCTGGGTTGCGTACGTATATGTGGGGCGGAGCTATCAGAATAGAGGCGAGACCCTTTTGGGGTAGGGGCGTGTTTGTTTTGGTGATTTCAAATATCAACATTGGCTACCAGAAATCCCTCACTCTGCCTTTAAGTTAAGTGGTCTAAATGTATTTATATTTACATTTACATTTATTCATTTAGCAGACGCTTTTATCCAAAGCGACTAACAAATGAGGACAATGGAAGCAATCAAAATGAACAAAAGAGCAATGATATGCAAGTGCTATAACAAGTCTCAGTTAGCTTAACGCAGTACATTTTATAATAAATAAAAAGAAAACAAATAGTTAGAATACAAAAAGATTTGGAAAGCTAGTGTTTTTTAAAGAAAACAAGCAGTAAATGAATAGAGTGCAAGTCTAAAAGGGACAAGTTATATGTATTTATATTGTCTGTGGAATGCATAGGACCCAAAAAACTTCGTCCAATCAAAATGTTCGGTCCGAACATTACGATAGGCTGTCTGTCAAATATGTATTTTCATACCTCTGCGCACTCTCTTTGCGCAGGCATGATACGTCATTAGTGCATTCAAGTGAGAGTGAAAGGCGCTATTTTTGTAATATTATGCGCTTCGTACTGTAATGTTTTCTCACCGGTGAATGAGACATGAGGTAATCTGACAGCATTGCATTCAATCCTCCAACAACGCTGTCTCTCATCATATTGCAGGTTAGTCTCTGGTCTACCTGAGTGCATTCGTGTGTTTTGGGGGAGGTGTGGCTTTGCAGAGTGATTAAGCAGGGAGTGCGGGGATCTTTCAAAGCTAACTTGCTATCGCTAGCCTTTCCGAAATTGCCTACCCTACCTTTAAATCATTTAAATACTTTTCAGAAACAGAAAGTAGCGCAGCTGCTGTGTTTACAGAGCAATGGCTGCATTTCCGCTGTTC
Organism: Sinocyclocheilus grahami; assembly: GCF_001515645.1. Taxonomy (NCBI): domain Eukaryota; kingdom Metazoa; phylum Chordata; class Actinopteri; order Cypriniformes; family Cyprinidae; genus Sinocyclocheilus; species Sinocyclocheilus grahami. The sequence goes on from NW_015505182.1 coordinate 4,444,210, forward strand.
TATCAGCACCATCTGCTGTCAGAGAGTGAAAGTGCATTTTCATTCAGTGCGTCTCCTTCATTTCATTCAGTGCGTTTGTTTACATCAGAGTGCGCATACCTCTTCGACGCAGCTTACAGCGCTGTTGTGCATTTTAACCATGAGAAAAGTATTCTTAAAATGCATTCTAAAAATCGGAATAATTTATAATCAATATTTATTCATGGTATGAAGTGCCCAGGATAACAATATCGTGCAGGGTTCTTAATCGTGATATATCCTATTACCGAATACTGGCACATGTCTAGAATGAAATCCGGACATACTTCATTTGTCCGTTTTTGTCAGGTGACAGTACATTGTCAGTTGCGTTGCTTCACTGCCATTAACAACTTCTCTCATGTGGCCTCATGGGATAATATAGTATTCATCAGAAGCACACTTCTTTCACATACGTGTTTTCGCTTACTAACATGTAGGCTATTCATATTCAGACACAGCTCCCTTATGAATGAGTCATTGAATCATTAATTAAACAGATTAATTACACAAATTCAAATGACTTACTGCATCTGCCTACATCCACAGTATGGGTGCTTTTCAGAATGCTGTGAGGCTGCATATCTCGACTGGTTCATCAGAAGCACACTTCTTTCACATACGTGTTTTCGCTTACTAACATGTAGGCTATTCATATTCAGACACAGCTCCCTTATGAATGAGTCATTGAATCATTCATTAAACAGATTAATTACACAAATTCAAATGACTTACTGCATCTGCCTACATCCACAGTATGGGTGCTTTTCAGAATGCTGTGAGGCTGCATATCTCGACTGCCATGTCATCAAGCCCCATCAAAGGACATCTTAATCTAAAGGATCCTTAGTAGACAGTCTTTGTTTCGAATCCTTAATTTGAAGGATGTATCAGTATGAAAATGAATCTGCACTGAGCTCGTTCAATTTCATTATGTAAGGCAAGCCAAAAGAACGCAGCCTTCCGTTTAAGAACCACCCTATATAGTATGCAAAAAATAATAAATAATTCGCTCATACAATTTGTTAAAAATTCTGATTCTTTCAGAAATGAAAGTTGGATCCCAAATGACACTAAACACTTATTCTATGCACTATGTACTCAACTGTCTAGTGTATGAATTGGTTAATTTAAAACAATTGAGTGCATGAAGTGTCCGACATTCCACAGTTTTTTTTTAAGTGCAATATCCAGGTACTTGAACAGCACTTTTTTTTCCCTTTTGAAATTTCCAGCGTGAACACTATCAATACTAAAAATGGCATAGAATAGTGCATACGTATGCAAATTGGGACGTCAAGTCATTGAATCATTAACAATTAAAAAAAAAACTGAATCATACAGGGAAAAAACAGCTACTTTGTGTTGCAACATTAAAATTCTGTCTTTGATTGGAACTCTTGTGTTTACAAACACATACTGTATTACATGAGGTGCATACCAAGATTTCAGATGTTTTTTACTGAGTCTCATGTGTTCATTAGGCTAGATCAGTAACCTTAAACATTCTTCTTTCCCACAGGAATCTTTTGTACAATCTCACTGTGCACCTACGCAGCCAGTGTCTCATACGACCTATCCAGAAACCCTCCTTTCATCTACGGTCTGCCCAGTGATGTAGACCACGGGTACGGATGGTCCATCTTCTGCGCATGGGTCAGTCTGGGCCTAACAGTGGCATCAGGCTGCATCTGCACAACTTATCCATTCCTGAGCCGCACAAAGGCTCTTCGCTCCAAAACGGCAAGGGAGTCATCTGTATGAATGCCCCCTGTTGGCCTGGAGGACTCAGCAAATCATTAATCAGCACGTGGCGCTTTAGTAAAACGGATTCAAGTGGGACTTCATGCTGTATGGAGCTGTTTTGAATGTCTTGTAGATTTCAGACACCTTCGTTGGGCTCTTGAGATGTATCGGTGTTAAACAGAATGAAAACTGTTGCATTTCCCATGTGTCTTCTACACATTTGCTTACACACACACACACACACGTAAAAAAGAAAATACACACGAATATACAGTATGTGTGAATATAATGAACAAAACCTTTGATTTGAAATTGGTATGTGTATGTTTGTGGGTCGTTGTGATGCAATCATTCTCTGGATCAGGTGAATATTCTACACACGAAGGATCTGAGCCACAGTTTTTTATGCAAACCATCTGAAATTCAAATTATTGCTCTGGTCATGGTCAGTATTATTTTTTTATTATGTGATTAAAGCATATTGGTTTCCCTACCACTTGCAAACGGATACAAGTTGACTAACCATTGGCTCAAGAGCTGACATGTCAAATGAAAATATCAAACAGCTAAAGATTTCAATCAGGGATGAACAGGATGCTTCATGTCACCGAAGTCACCACATCAGACAAATGTATAAAGGCATGATTGCATATATATCACCTTTGGGTAACAGCTGGTGGCTGATATTCAAAAAGATTGAAAAATCAAAGAGACACAAGAAGTCTTGAGATCTAAGACGAGGATATGCAAATTTGTGATTGGATGAAAAGTCTCTGAAGATTCAGGACTTGAACGTGGCTGTCACTAGCAGTGCAATCGTAATACGGCAGCATGTTTTAAGTGGATGCTCTCGAATCTACCAGTCTCGCTAATGAAAGGCCTCTCATGAAGTCACGCCATTGTTGAAAATACAAGTCCTTCCGTTCCACAAAAAGCGACCAGGATTATATTAACTGCTGGATATTGTTTTCCAAACTGAGCCAAAACAGTAACATATCCCTGAAACTGTACTGTTTGCCTCAAAACGTCTGTTGTGTTCCTGAAAGTGTATCGTAAATAAAATATTATCATGATGAAATAAAGATCTACGAAGAAACCAAATTGTTTTGTGTGAACTTAGGCAGTATTTGGGCTTAGGATTCATTTTTGACTATCAGCAGTGCCAGCATGTTTTCTGCTTTCCCTTTTCCAAAAAGAATACTACCTGTGCAGATGAAATAAACAATGCTGTTGATTTCACCTCTCATAACAATTGGCCATTATGCATGGTTCAAGAAAAGCAGTTTTTAAGTAAATAAATGATTAATGTAATTGTAGTTGTTGATGATATCAACTTTTAAATTGAGGGCAGTGGTGATGCAAAACCAGAAACAGTGATATTTGGAAGTATTTATGTATTATTAAAAAAGTTTCTAGTTTAATTTGAGTTTTAGTCATTTATGTGCTTCGTCATTTTAATTAGTTTTTGATCAATTCTATTTAGCTTAATTTTTATTTCAGTTTTAGTATTAGTAATATATAGTAGTAATTAAACATGTCATACATGTTTGAATTTTTTAATTGCCAAGGCAACATCTCTAATTTTCATTCAAATGTTCAAGTTTACATTTTTATCTTATATTTAGATTATTTTTGTTTAAGTAAACAATAATAGAACATATCGAGATTATGATAACATTTATGTTAATTATGATGATAAGCTCTGAACATTTTTACTCAATATGGATTAATCCAACATCCTATCACAAATTTAGGGGAAAATAAAATGCATTTCATGGGGCCCTAAATTAAAACATAGCTCCTCTGTGGAATTTAATTGTGAACAAAGTTACGGTTACCTTTATTCTCAAGGTCTAACAAACATGTGGAAAGCATTTTCTTCCCAATTAATGGGAAATTAATATAATGATAAATATCAATATTGTATGATATGGAAAAAAAATATATTGTGATAGCCTATTTTTATAAATTTTTCTGGAATATTTTCCTGGATTGTTAAAAAACGTTTAAAATGCTTGTGAGAAATCATTAATGTTTATTAATGGAAAGATATCAAGATATCAATTAATATATTAATTAATAGTATATCAAACAAGTAGCCCTTGAGACTATTTTATCCCTTCAGGGAGCCCTCACTCACAAAAAGGTTGGAGACCCCTGCTCTATAGTGTATATAACTTGTTCTAGTTATACTCAGTAGCACTATTGTGCTAAATGTTTTAAAAGTTGTTCTTTGTTTTTTATTTAATCCTTATCCAGTATTCACAAATGGCAGGAAAAAGTCATGGAAATATTTTGCATTATTCTAAAATAGATATGCAGAATTTGTTTACGTAGTAGTTCAAAACCAGGACTGTCCATTATTCTGACACAAGGGGGCGCCAAATTATCATCAATAAACACACAGACTCTTGCCTAAACCTGAATTTGATTATTATTTTTTTTAGGTCCTTATCTTATATTTTGTTGTGGTGAGGAAGTGGGGGCCACACACGGCAAAAATATATTGCGCATTAAAAAAAAGACAAAACTCAATTGTTGAAACAATGTTATAAATAAAAAGGTTGTATTATCATACAGATAACATTAATCAAAATGAAACTTACATGTACTGAGCACTCGCACAAGCGAGGGAAAACTACTTCAATGTATCTGTAAAATGTACTGTAAATGAGGCTGGGGACCGAGTGACTTGTGCTGGAGTAGATACACAGTGCCATCACCCCGTGTGTGCACATTGATATGTCCTGACCAAAAATGAGTGAAAATAAAGAGAGAGAGAGAAAAAAAAACCTTCTACCAGTGTGCTCGTGTCCTCAAATGGATAAAAATAGTGAAGCATCCTGAATTTTCTATTTGAAGACTGAACACTATATACAATAAGATTAGTTTCCCAGTGTCCACAGTTGACTTTCTATCATACGCGTGTTGTTCTTTGTGAAATCTTCAAAAATGTTTTCTTCATAAAGGGAAGAAGTCGCAAAAACATAGGAGAGATAACATGCATTCCTCATATTGTAGTAATAAAAGAATAAAAACAATGGATTCTGAACTTGCTTTTGTACAGTCAAAACATTTTCTCATAAATCTTTTTGTCTAAATGCTGAGACAGACATAGGATTTGATTGTATGTACTAAAACTACTGGTACCTGAACTAGAAACATATGGAAACCTCAAAAAAAAAATTACATACAAGTTTGAACAAACACACAAAACACATTGCAATACATTTATATTACTTTTGACTATCCTCGGCAAGTGGCTTCTATAGGACGTCTGTGGAGTTGAGCTAAAAGTCAGACTGGGAAGGTGGCACAGCATTTTCCCTTAAGCTTAGGATTTTTAGGTTACTTGAATACACTGAACGGTGTGTATATCCCAAATAAAAGCTTAAAATGTTCCCAAATCTACGCTTTAATGGCCTAAAATCTGAAAAAAAGTCTCAAAAATGCACTATTTTCATCTTTCATCGTTCATTTACGCTACGATTTCTGCTAGTTGAACATCCCTCTCCTGCAAAATGTTTCAAGTATATGAATGAAATTTAAAATGACAGTGATCTTTAAAGTATTATGTGACCAGAGGAACAAAATTTTCTTCAAAGGTCATTCGTTTTTGTACAAAAAAACCAAACATTTAAATGTTATATGTCATTAGAATCAAATCAAATATGCTGTTTTCTCTTATTACAGATTTCAGGTTTCAGTCTAAAGCTCAGTATCAGTCAACCAAATCAATAACATTTCCATACGATTATTTTCATGAAATCTTTACAGCTTTACTAAAAAAATATGTAAAATTGAAAATATTGAAGAAAAAGAAAAAAAAAAAGCTTTAGCTCAACAGCAGAAAAACGTGTATTCATGCACATAAAACATAATGGACAACACATGAAACACCTGCGATCTTCTACGGCTGTCTTTTGAACCCTTTCCTCCTGTCAGTCCTATTTATGAGGATTTTAACGACGGCATCCTGTTTGTGGCATCATCTCCTGCCTTATTTAGAAACCCGGGATGATGCAATAGGCTTCCATGGAGGAGAAGATGATGTACATCAGCCAGAGACTGAAAAACAATGTTGTGGTGAGGATTTTGGGAGTCTGCGGGCCACCCAGTTCCCCTCCGATCTCGGGCCGACGGCGGTACATGAGGACGGCGATACAGATGAAGGCAAAGATGGTGAACAGGGTGACAGAGAACGCCAGCGTGCCGGGGTCCACGCGGAAGTACTGGCCTTGTGACTGGTGAAATATGGCAGCAGTGTTGTGCCCTACTGGGCCACTGTACCTTTAAGATAAGACACTAAAACATTTCCATATTAGTCTATCAGCATGTTGCATTGATTAAAAAGACTTTTCACGTGATTAAATGCATGTGTTTAGTTACACTAATGGGCTGATGATCTATTATGACTGCTTACATCCTCACAATCACTTAATGAAACAAGATGTTGGGTTAATTGGCTCAAACATACACACACCATATGAGATCACACATTTATAATGACGAAAGGAAAATGAATTAAGGAAAAGAAAGCGAAATGGATGAACAGGAGAGGAAGTGTATACCTGTGATGCTGATAATGGTGGAGGGGATTGGTTTGTCTCTACCCTGCACTTTCCGGTACACATCCCTGCCTGATGAGCCCAAACACATTAACTGAACAGTGTTAGCACAGATGCTAACAGATCTATGCAGCTTTATCTACGATGGTACACAACTAAATAAAGTTTTATAAAGCAGATGACAAAATCTCAATTATCTCTTGAGAGAACAGTGCAAATATGTATTGCCTCTTTGATGTATTATAGTTTGATAGACATTACAGTGTACAAAGTATAATATATATATATATATATATAAAAGTATAATAAACAGAATTGTTTCTGTTGCGTTGTGCACTACTGGGCCACTGTACCTTTAAGATAAGACACTAAAACATTTCCATATATGTCTATCAGCATGTTGCATTGATTAAAAACACTTTTCACGTGATTAAATGCATGCGTTTAGTTACACTAATGGGCTGATGATCTATTATGACTGCTTACATCCTCACAATCACTTAATGAAACAAGATGTTGGGTTAATTGGCTCAAACATGCACACACCATATGAGATCACACATTTATAATGACGAAAGGAAAATGAATTAAGGAAAAGAAAGCGAAATGGATGAACAGGAGAGGAAGTGGATACCTGTGATGCTGATAATGGTGGAGGGGATTGGTTTGTCTCTACCCTGCACTTTCCGGTACACATCCCTGCCTGATGAGCCCAAACACATTAACTGAACAGTGTTAGCACAGATGCTAACAGATCTATGCAGCTTTATCTACGATGGTACACAACTAAATAAAGTTTTATAAAGCAGATGACAAAATCTCAATTATCTCTTGAGAGAACAGTGCAAATATGTATTGCCTCTTTGATGTATTATAGTTTGATAGACATTACAGTGTACAAAGTATAATATATATATATATATATATAAAAGTATAATAAACAGAATAAATGAAGTCATTTAATGAAATAATTACATATTATAATGAAATATATCACAAAGTAATTAATTGAGGTTAAATGGAATATTTGTAGGCCTATACTTTTAAAAATGTCATAAAAAGGTGATATAAGTCATAAAGGCTATGATTAAGATAATGAACACTCTGATGATGTAATAATTGTTAGCAAACTGCAGTTTATAACACCATATGACCTCAACTTCTAGTATGTAAAATCAACCACACCTTTGCCCAAATAGAATTCATTCAATTCTTCTACCTTACATCTGCTAATTTTAATATACACTGTTCTCTCAGGGATGACATTTTTTCAGCAACAGACACTCCTTGGACACAGTATTCAAAATGCAAACGTTTTCTTGAGAATCAATGTGCACGTCACAGTTGAACGAGTTTGACAAGACAGTTACGAAAGCACTGACACGTTAGCTACTGCAGACTAGCTGCATTCTTATCAGGAACCAGCCTGTTAGCTTTTGGGAGTAATGTCAATGATGGTTACTGGATAGGTCACAGTGGGTTGTGTTGTTGCCCATCACACAATGCCTTTGTGAAACTTTGTGGCATGCAGCAAATGTGGCATTTCAAACAATCAGCATATCATAGAAGATGCAGGGCACTGCGACAGAAATCAATCTTAACTTAGTGCTTTGTATACAACTTGAAAATTAGACCGTAATGTTTTAATTGAGTGCACAGGCAAGTTAGTTTCAGAAATTAAAGTTAACAGGTTTATTTGGTATTAGAGACATTGTCTGTGTCTGAAACCTTTAAAATATTGATAACTATAAAGAAGTTTGTTTGTTCATTGTTGTTAGTTCAGGCCAATTCACACTGCACTGACAGACGCGACCAATGTAGATAACCAGATTATAGTACATCACTTCTCAGTGTTCAACCTCAGTGTTCTTAGTGTTCAATTGGCGAAAACAAGCTCCAAAAGACAGGGGTAACACACTGATCAGACGAAACCTGATGAAGTGTCTGTAGCAGTTTGCCGGTGTGGTGTGAATTGACCATAAGAAAAAAAAAAGTGTCTGATAGAGTGGTTATAAAAAGTAAATACATTTTTTTTTTAATGAAAACAGTACTTAGAATTTAAAATGATTTTTAAAAATTAAAAAATTTAAAATAAATGTATTTATAATCAATTTAAATTTCAATTCAGTATCATATAAGCATTGTAGTCAATATTTTCAGACACAGTCAGAAACGATAAATTATTGTATTATTTTTTTTATTTATAATAATAATTTTTTTTATTTATAATAATATATTTTTTATTTTTTAAAAATAAAAATAATTTATAGTACAGTTATATATATATATATATTTATACAGTATACATTTTTACCCACTAAGAAGCAAGCATTGTAGTTTTTTGGACACAGGGGTGAAATATAAATTATTATTTGTCAAATATTATTTATAATTCATAATAATACTTATTTAATTACAAAATACAAATAAATGATACTAAATTTTGATTCAATGTATTTTTCTCCCATTTATGAATCAATTTCTACCAAAAAAGTAACACTGCAGTCATTATTTTCAGACACAGCCATGACAATCAAAATCAAATCCCAATAATCTACTTGACTGGTCATGTAAAGTATTTTTGCTGTGAAAGTTGCTTAACAGGAAAGACAGCAAAGCAAATTAGACACTTAGTACCTATCTCTGGTCCTATTTGAGTAAATGAGCCTATCAAGCAAACACACCAAGCCTCTAGTTTACGCAGTGTGACAAACAAAGGCTCCAGCTCATCATCAAGCAAACCAGTTACTAAACACACCCAATGTTATATTTAGTCTTCAACTAGGTGAAAAGTAACATTTAATCTCTTACCATAAAGCTTCTTATCTATCAAAGAAAAGATTATCATCAAAAAGATTAAATCTATGACCCAGAATTCATCCGCTTGGTTAGCTAAGCAAGTTAGCTTAGGTAGCTTGTAATGAGTTAGCTGAGCAGTTCCAGTGAAATATTACTGTACCTGTCTTCACGAATCCACCTAAAATCATAAAAGCAAAGCAAAAATGATCTCACTCTTTGTTCATTTCATGTTTTACAGATTTTTAATAAGGAAAGAAAATTATGTCAGTATGGGCCCAAATGAATGTGTAAATACGTGTTAGCATAATTTGATTGTTGGCCATGCTGTTTCACCAGCTTGACCAGCAGCAAAACAATATTAACCAGCATATAACTAGCATTAGCAACCAGCATGGAAAGTGGTCTGGTCTTTGCAGCATGGAGAGTGAAAAAGGAACCAGATTGGTAGGTGATCTTATCAGCATCAGCAGACAATGTTTGATTAAATTTGAACAAAGGGCTTGTACATATTAACAAATAAACATCTGCATCCTCTTGTGATGAGCTGAACATTTTTAAGTGATTTACAGAAATAGAGCAGCGAAAAAAGAGACAGCTTACCACATTCATGCAGCAACATAGCTGATGTAGACAAATCAAGAAGAGACAGGACAAAAAAGCAAAGAAAAAATGGAGATAAAGAAAGAGCAAAATTATTATGAATGAGCCAACAGAGTAACACAGACAGGGTTGTGTAAGAAATTTGTGTTGCTAAATATAGATGACTCCCAGTGGGACTGGGGCTTAGAGAAAGTCTCTGAAATCTGACTGCAAATTCAATAGAAACTGGTGGAAATCATCAACATTGGAAAATAGTGGAGTTCTGAATACAAATTATACTCCATTATATTCTCTATACACTGAAATGTTTGGAGTCAGTGAGATTTTTTTCAGTGTTTTTTGTGAAGCCAAGCGTGCATTTGATTGAATACAAAATACACTAGAAATAGAAACATTAATACAATTTAAAATTTCATTATATTCTAAAAAGCTGAATTTTCAGCGGTCATTACTGCAATCTTCAGTGTCACATGATCCTTCAGAAATCCTTCTGATATGCTGATTTGCTGCTCATTTCTTATTGTCAATGTTGTGAACAGTTGCGCTGCTTATCTTTGATGCTTTTTTTCCAGGATTCTTTGATAAACAGAATGTTCAAAAGAACGGCATTTATTTGAAATGTTAATCGTGTGTAACAATGTAAAAGTATTATCTGCCACTTTTGATTAATTTGATGTGTCACTGCTAAACAAAAGGATTTTCTTACTTTTCTTATTTTCTTAAAAGTACATTCTTTAAAAAAAATCATACTGACACCAAACTTTTGAACATTAGGGCACATAGTAGGACATTCAGTTGAACATATTCATTTGGTTTGATTGATTGATTAATTAATTAAAAACAATAACAATGTAATAAATGTCCCCTGACCTATACTTAAAAGTCAAAATATTGTAGTTTTCCAACTAATGGAGCAATTCCACCTCATAAAGTTCTACTTTAATGTTTTGTTTTATATAATATATATATATATATATATATATATATATATATATATGACTGCCACAATGTCATAAATTATCTTAATTTAGGGGATTCATTGTGATTAGATTAATTATTGAGCATATCACAATAAGCCCTACAACATTGAAAAACTGATATGAAAAAATATGAAATATGAAAAATTAGTATGATGTCAACAAAAATCTTATATCATATTGCTGAATCAATCTTTTTCTGTCAGAAAAAAATATGAAATCTCATAGGCGCATGGAATTTGGTAAGAAACCCATGTATCTGCTGCTCATTATGGTTTCAATTGTCCTTGCCTCATCCTGGCCTGAAGGAACGGTTCCTACATCTTTACTCCTGGCCAGAATCATCACATTAAAAGTCAGCCAGTTATGCCTACTCGCTGAGAAAGCTTTTAACCTTTGGCCAGGAGGGAACATGAAAGATATATCCACTGAAATTGAGCAGCAAACAGGAAGAAAACGGCATTACTGCAATAGTAGAATGAAAGTAGAGGATCAGCTTTGAAGGAGGAGCGGAGGAAGGGAAAGACAGAAGCCAGAGATAAAGGGCAGCTGCAGAGACAGGAAAAGGCTTGTTTCACTCGTTTCTTTACTATCTTTCACCTGTCCATCCCCTCCTCCTCCATTCTGGTTCCTGCAGCTCTATGAAGAAGTTTGCATGCTTGTCATACTCCTCATGGTCAAGAATTTTAACCTTTATGGTCTTCCTGTGGGGGGAACATAAAATCACATTTGAGGTATGAAGTGTGCTTGTGTGTTCAATTTTAGGCATATCAGATGCCTCTAAGTAAATGAGTCAATCAAATCTATGAATAATTATGACACAAGACTCTCTTTTCTCATTTGATTCATCTGTCAATTTTGCTCCAGAATTCTGTAATGGAGAAATGATTATGCATCCCACTCTTCAGAAGTCAAGAATTGCATAGAATCGGATCAAATTTTGCGTCACAAAAGGCCACTGAGATAAGAGTAACTAGATAAGATGCTATTTTAAGCATACATTAAGTCTAGAGATGTTGTAGGCCAACTAACAGTGATTCTTTGGCCTGTTGGCTTTGCATATTATTAACACTTCCTGTTCAGCCCAGAAGATGGCAGCACACCGAGGCTGTTACAGGGCAGACGACATCCCACCTTTTCTCTCACTCATTTCCACCAATTGTGGCTCTCCAATCTCCAGGAAGAAGTTCTTATTCTTTTCATACTCCTCGTCATCGATTATATTGATCTGAATAGTGTTGCTGAAAGAGAAAGAGAGAAAGAAAAAGAGCACAAGTTTGCAGACATGAGAGAGGCACAAGGAAAGGCAAAGAGTGGAAGAGTAGAGTAAAACATGCTAGAGAAATAACCAAAAGCAAAATGAAAGAGTATGGACAATGAAAATGTTGTAAGCAACATAAAAAGTTATTAAAATGTTCAAATCTAAAGGAACAGTGCATTTAAAAAAAATAAAACTGTCATCATTATTATTATTTTGTTTGTTGTTGTTGTTGAACACAACAGGAGCTGATATGCAGGAAATCCACAATGTTATTTTCCATACAATGTATGGGGTAAAAAAACAATAATAAGTAACATATTGTGGTCAGTCTGAATGAATTGCTCATCTGCACATACTGTGCATGTTTATTATCTATCCATTGACTGTTTTATATGCTCACACTCACATTGAGCAGAATACATAATATAATGTGAGAGTGTCAGGGGCAATGGAAAGCATTTGAAAAATGATCTGCAATCACAGCTGTGTTTACTGGAATATACTGGCCTAAAAGCCCTTTAAGTGCTTCTGTCTGGTTTTGAGAATAATACAACAACAGGCTCTCCCTCCATCTCCCTTTATTGTTACTTTTTAAAAATAGTATCAATTTACTTTAACCATTACACAATGCACTGTAACAAGCCACTGCCAAAAAAAAAATATATATATATATATATATATATACACAGTGGGGAAAAAAAGTATTTAGTAAATCTTGCTTGTTTGTAGGTGACCAAATACTTATTTTACCGAGGAATTTACCAATTAATTCTTTAAAAATCCTACAATGTGATTTTCTGGATTTTTTTTCTCATTTTGTCTCTCATAGTTGAGGTATACCTATGATGAAAATTACAGGCCTCTCTCATCTTTTTAAGTGGGAGAACTTGCACAATTGGTGGCTGACTAAATACTTTTTTGCCCCACTGTATATATATATATATACAGTATATATATAAAATCTCAGGCCATCTAAGATGCAGATGAGTTTGTTTCTTCATCAGAACAGATTTGGAGAAATTTAACATTACAGCACTTGCTCACCAATGGATCCTCTGCAGTGAATGGGTACCGTCAGAATGAGAGTCCAAACAGCTGATAAAAACGTGACAATACTCCACAAGTAATCCACACAAGCAATCCACACAAATCCAGTTTCAATCCTGCTTCTAGCTAAAATACGAGTCCTCTAGCTATAATATTGGTTTCTCCAGTGTCATCTAGTCACCAAGTTGTCTTGTCTGAAACTCATGAATGAAATGTGCACAGATCAAGTAATGTTTACAAGCGAAAAACAGTCCAAAACAGCTCTAAACAAATATGTTGGTGGATTTTGATGTGCGAGGATAAAGGGGGATGGACTTTTTTACTGGAGAAAGCTTCATTATGAACTCATATTTTGGACAAAAGTGGCAGTATAAAGTTAAAATGTTTCTTACAAAGACAACGTTCAACTTCACAAGACATTAATTGATGGACTGGAGTTGTGTGGATTACTTGTGGTTTATTATGACGTTTTTATCAGCTGTTTGGACTCTCATTCTGACGGCACCCATTCACTGCAGAGGATCCACTGGTGAGCAAGTGATGTAATGCTAAAATTCTCCAAATCTGTTCTGATGAAGAAACAAAATCTACATCTTGGATGACCTGAGGGTGAGTAAATTTACAGCAAATTATCATTTTTGGGTCACCTATTCCTTCAGGAAGGATTTGTCTGACCGACATTTATGATCATGATATCCAATCATGCAGAAATTGTTTAAAATTACATTATGTCTGCCAGTTTTAGCCAGCACTTGCTATTCGTGTATGCAATGCGCATCAGATAATCAGCGAACAGCCTGTGGGCGGCCAGTGGGCGTGTCATTTTAGGCTGAGACTAAGACAGAACAGACAGAAAGCTAAAACACCTCCCTTGAAATACTCTCTACCTTCATCCAGGCATGTGCTCAAAATAAACCCTTCCTCCTGTCTGTGGGCATATAAGCTCCGCTTGTCACAAAGTCACAGAGACTGAAAAAGCGTACTGGGTGATTCTATGAAATGGGTGCCTCTTTCAGCGTGATGATAAGGTGATTTTTAAAGAAAAGAACATTTAAATAAGATTTTAAACATTCCGTCAGGCACATAATGTGTCGAAGTGTTTTGAATTTCATCTCAAGCTAAATAATTAAATTTTCAATACATGTTGGCATTTAATTATGCATTCAGATTGTTGATAGTTTAACACTTTAATTAGTAACCAGGTACAAAGTGATCTACAAACATTCAATTTTTCATATACAAAATCACAATAATGAAGTTGAAAGTTAAAGATTAAACACAACATTTAATGACAAACCATAAGAAAAGTGATAAAAAGAGGATACTTTAAGTTTAGTTTGTGAAAGAGTAATACGTTTTTTATTATTAGTATTATTATTATTTGGGAAGTATTCTTTTTAAAAATAATTTCCATGTATTTTGTTTTCAAAACGTGTATATTTATAAGAGCAAGACAATGGATGGGGACAAGCTAAAAAGAGGCATTTTCATGAAAATATGATCTAAAATATTATCCAAAAATATATTAGTTACAAGAAAATGTCCACATTAACACATAGTAAAAGCTGGCATCAGCTACTTGTGACTGTTTACACATTTATATGTGAAGAACACAAAAAGCATTTGTTTGGTAAAATGACCCTAGTATTTTCGAAACCAAACCCTAGCTAATCTAGAATGCATTCTATAACATTTAATTTCATTTGGCACATAATTATAATTTAAATAAGTAAAGTGCAGACAGGTTGCTCTTTTCCTCTTTCATGCCAATAAGACTGTCCATCTGTCTTTCTGTGACTGACAGCCTGTACTGACTCAAACCACAGACTGATAAACTGTGACGAGAACAAAAAGGACAAATAGAGAAAAAGCCCTACAGATGGAAAAGAACACAGTGCCATAGTGTGTCTCTGTATACATAGTATAGGTTTATGTAATAGTAAGGGTTTACAGGGCCCGGCCCCAAATACGTAATTTGCCAGACAATGCCAACAATGCCAGACATAATTTACTAAATCCTTTTACTAAACACTTTTCTTCTATCATAAGATGTTTCAAGTTTTTAAAAAAAGTTTTAAAAGAATAGTTTACGTAAAAATGACAGTTATGTCATTATATAATCAATTCATATATGGTATATCCTGAAATAAAAAATGGCTCAAATGAGTGTAAGAATGTACTCCCCTTTCTCACCCTTTTCCCCATTTGCCCTCTGATTCTATAGAAAGCAACATAAGCAGTCTGTCAATTCATTTTATGGGACAATCTACAAGATACCATTCCCATGTTTGATGATATCCAGAGGCGCTTCTACTGCAGCAATGCTTACCAAATATGGAGAGTAAACTAATGTGAAGAGCGGTGGATGCTTCCCTTATACACAATTTACTCTTACTTCCAGCTCTGTCATTTTGCATACAACACCAGAAATGATTCTTGACTAAATGGGCAAAACACATAAATTGATAATAAAAACAATGCCAAATAATAATAATAATAATAATAATAATAATGAAACAAAAAACAGAAATTTAAAGGAAGTTTAAATGGATAGTAATTTGTTTAAAATACTTGTATGATTCACTTTCTTTCTTTCTTTCTTTTTCTTTCTTTCTTTCTTTCTTTTTCTTTCTTCTGTGGAGTTTAAAAAAGTTATTTATTGTTAACTAAAATGAAAACTATTAAAATGTGTTTCCATTAACTTAAATAAAGCTGAAATAAAATAAAATAGATTTATTAGACGTAAAAAAGAATTGTTTTCAAGGCACGAATTTCAGTAAATAAACAATTAAATTGCTGTCTTTTCTTCCGAAAGCTATCATATGGCTTCAGTATTGTGCATATTGAATATTGTGTAATATTGTATGTCCTTTAATGAGGCTTTTTGTCATTTTTGGAACTTGACAGCACCTGGTCCCCGTCCAGTTTCATTGTATATAAGATTGCAGTTCAAACATTCTGCAAAATGTATCCTTTTGTGTTTCACAAAGAAAGTCATACAAAGTTGAAACAACATGGGGGTGAATAAATGACAAAATGTACATTTTGTGGATAAAATGTTCCTTAAAAAGTTTATATTAGCACCTGCTATGTTGTTAACATCTTGTTTAAATTGAGCTGTTATGTGCTGTTATTCTGAATCATAATGGTTTGGAGGCATAAATAATATGTCAGCAACAAATATGACTTTAAGTGCTAAAGTCATAATATAGGCCTTTGGCTGTTGCTTTAATCAACAATGACCTTACGCTAGTGTGCAAACCACATTAATGCGTCTATACAGTTTTATGACCAATGAAGAAGCAGGGTTCACTACAGATTTTTCATAAATGTTTGTTTAAGCAACTGTGTGTGTGTCTGTGTTAATATTTCAAGTTTGAGTAAAAAAGATGCCAGCTGGTTTTAAACAGGAAGGCAAGGACAGAACGAACCTGCAGCACAAAGCGCAATTTGAAAAATCACTGTGACACCGGCTTGAAAAAGCCAAAGACCCATTTTTGCAGGTTATAAAGCAAAAACAATGTTGTTTGGTACAACCACAAATTGGTAAGTAGATCTACAGACAGACAGACAAACAGATACTTATATAATAATACTCAACATGTATATAAATAACACAGCAGGCATACATTTGAACAGTGTCAGTGCAGTAAATTCATCAGATGGAAGTGATGTATAATCTGCATGCAGGAAGCCAATTATATTTATTCTAATAACAAGGCATCAGTATGTCATCTGAAGCATTAGAGCCGCATTGCTTATATTTACTCCAGTTATTCTGCTCCGGATAAACTGTACAGAAAATCCAAGGTTAATGTAAACAGACATTGAAGGATAAATGCAGATTTATGTAATAATGTTTAACTGTATAATGTATAATATAATGTATTGTATAATGTACTGTATAATGATTAACATATTGCTTTATTGTGATGCCTGATGAAATATTGGTTAATATTTCATCAGGCATATTGGTTAATAACCTGATCTCGAGAGTCTTCTGAATAATTTAAGAAGAGTCTGCAAACATTGCATATTCTTTCATTTAAGTGTTTCTTCTAGTGCGCTAAGTCAATATAGCGCAGTTAATTAAAAGGGTAGCCTGAGCTTTTAGCCTGTGTTTTTATTCAAAACAGAGAAGGTTTATGTTATTACACCCAGATGGTAGCATAAAAGTGATTAAGCAAAAATGAAATGATGCATAGAATAATATAAATAAATACTGCATTAATGCGGTTTAAAAAAAAACAAAAAACAAAGATGTAAATGAGGCAAGAGAAATTTTGATTTAAAATATTTCATTTAATACTGAAAACGAGTGATAAAAAAAGTTAAAAAAAAAAATAAAATAAATAAATAGAAACTCTATTTGCATGCAAAATATTGTGTTGTAAACCCCAAAACAGGATTATCATTAACTTTATGCTAAAACTAAAACCATAAAACCCATTGTCATTACTTGAAATAAAATAAATACTAAACTAAACTAAAATCAAAAAAATTTGCACATTATTTTATTTCAGCAACATTTCTCATTTTTGCTTAGTTTAAGCTGAAGTACTAAAATAACTAGAACTTAAACTTAATAAAAAAATAATAATTATAAGAAGCCCTATAATAAGACCAACAAAACACAACATAATTACTAAAACTTTAATTAAAATTAAAACTAATGACACTGCTGTATTGAATAATCTATTTGATATTACTAATCTATTCGAATCAATTGTGTGTAATTTATGCACTATTTATATGACATACAGACACAAGGAAGTGGTCTTAGAAGAAAGTTATACAGAGCTAAAATGTTCAACTACGACTGCTTTTAGTGGCTTATCTGGTTTGTGACTGACCCATTGAAATCCAGTTTAATGCCATGAAGATTTCTCCACTCAAAAGGCTAATCAGCACCAGCGCTTTTCAAATTAGAAAGCCCCTGGCTCTTGACTCTCAGATGTTGACTGTGAGCTGGAATATTCATTAGCTGTTTTCCCTAGTCCACGGCTGAAGCCATGCTACGAAGACCCATGGCTTAGTAAGCCTATTGAACTGATGCGATGTGTAAAGCCAGGACTCATATGGGGCTCAGGGTGAACCCCTGCTGTGTATTGTTACCAGAGCCAGGAACAGACTGCTACTTTCCCTTCCAAGAGCTGTAATGGGATAATATCCGTTTTTCTGGCTGCCTTGAAGTTTCTAGCTCTCTCTCCTTTTTCTTTTCCTGGTGGTTAATTACAATAGAATGCCATCTGATCAGTGTTCATTCACAGGCTGAAAGAACTGACTGAAAAACGATCAGGCGTTTTATAACCCAGAAGTTAATGGACAGGATTACACAAGCGTGAAGGCTGCTTGTCAGACACAGGTCCAGATCTACAGCAGTGTGAAAGACACGAGCCGGGGGAAAGATGAGAATGAGACTGAGGGAATAAAAGAAATACTGGAAACACGATAAATGGTCTGACAGTTTTATAGAAGCAGGATGAATCCATATATATGCTCTTGGCAGAGGCTTTCTAAGCGACTTCATATAACATATTATATGGTATATTAAACTTAAACTTCATATAATATTATACAGAATTCAATATAGCTCAACTGGTGCTAACAACACTATAGGGTAATAAAAAAATTACTTTTATTAATTGAAGCTGAAATAAAATAGAACACAAATGTTAGAGGAAAAACTTTAAAACAAGAATCAGAAATGAAGAAATCCTGCCAACAAATGCAAAGGTAAGTTTACGTTGAAGTACTAAAATTAAAATAAATTAAAGCTAAATGGAAATGTTTAAAAAGACAATTGATATAAAAAACACATAAAATTGCTAAAACTAAAATAAAACAATATATAAAAATAAAAGCCAATTCAAAAGATTATTAAATAGCACAACAGTATATAAATAATACTAAAATACTAATATATACTTTACAAGTGAGAAAAAAAGTGCAAGAAATGTAATTACTAATAAATTCCCATCTTCCTTTCTTGAATGGCATCAGCTTGAATATTATGCTTAACATCTCATTTTGAAAGAAAATGAAAGAAGTGATAGAACAAAATGAGGCTAAGTAAATCATGACAAACATTTAATGTGTTATATTTTATATATTATAACACATTATAATAAAAATTTTAACTTTTTTTTTGAAGGCTGTAAAAAAAAAATAGGCAGACATTTGTAAGCTGCAGGGTGAGAGATGACAAAATCATCTGTGCTTTAATGACACACATTTCTCTCAAAGCTATAGCTGATCAGCTGACATGTAATTGAGGTGACATGACGCTAAAGACTGAGATTAGAGACAGGAGAGTGTTCTTTGAGACACATCAAGATAAGCCCTTTATGTACCCTACAACACCTGGGACAAGCCACACACACTAAAATACACACATGCTAAAATTTACGCCCTTGATATTCAGATCGCAAGAAGTCTAATCCACTTATCTCGATAAAAGTATATAAGATATTGGTCAACATTCAGCCAGTATTAAACAGAAAACACAACTCATCCACCAACATTCAAATTATGACCTTAAATGTCAGTTTTATTTAATTTACTGCCCTGTTTGTCATCAAAGCAACAGAAATAGATCATTTTCTGTTGACCTGATATCGTCTGTCTGTTCTCCCTCCTGGGGCAACTGCAGACAGAGATTCAGGGCTATGAGAGCAGCTGAGTTTGGATCAGCTTCCCCTGGCAACATAAGTATTTGCCCTAGGAATTGCTTCGGGCCCAAGTAGGACCTCCACCGGAGCAAAATCCCAGCAGAGAATATCTCAAGAAGTTCTTTTGATGGCAAGTCTACTGTCTGCGTCTCACCATTCGAGGTCATGAGTTGTTTATACATTGCATTAAAATGCAACTCAACACATTGTTTACACAATGAATATGCTGATCTGTTGTTTCTACATTCTATGAAATTGTGACTAAATTATTTTTAAAAAATGTAAATAAATATATAATTTGAATGCACTTGATTTTTTTTTTAGATTTGCCCTCACCCTCAGGCCATCCAAGATGTAGACAAGTTTGTTTGTTTAGCCAAACAGAAATTTAGCATTATTTAGCATCCATTCACTGCAGAGGTGATGTAATGCTAAATTTCTCTAAATCTGTTCCAATGAAAATACAAACTCATCTATATTTTGCATGGCCAGAGGATGAGTACATTTTCAGCTAATTTTAATTTTTGGATGAACTATTCCTTTAAGAATCAGCTGATACAAATAAAAAAATACAAAAATAATAAATTCAAAAGAAACAAATTAACATAAATAAAATAAAATAAAAATATGACTGCCACAATGACTAGTACAATGTAAACAAAAACTTACTGAGTGCATTTTAAGCATCAACATTACAAGAAGTCCACATGCAGCACTCTTGACATCAAACTTGGCACAAAAGTACTCAAACCTTAATGTGATACTCTGAACAAGCAGCTCTCCAAATCTGGCACATGCTATTGTCAAACCCTTTTATATCCCATCTGTCTGGGTAGAAAGAAAGAAATCAGTGTGTGCACAAGTTTTGGAGTCTATAATCTTCTCCAGGCACAGATTTTTTTCAGCAGGTTTTTACAGTGCACTTGACAGCTGTGAAATGTCTAGCATGCTTCAGAAAGAACTTCAGCCTGTGCTTGGGGACAAAATGACAGCAGGAAAAGAGTGTCAGACGAAATGTCAGGCTTTGTACTGCTCTAATCAACTGATGGAGTTGAAGCATCAAACTGAAAATGGACCTCAGATTTGATGAACAATGCACCTGCACAAATATTTTAGACAAGATTAATTATTTGTTTAAATATACAGTACACAATATTAGTCTCACTAGATCTCTCTTGCAACCTTCAAATTTCAACATAGAAATATTATGTTAAACATAGGAAGCAAGTAGGAGCATCGCAAACAAGCTGCAATCTTGGGAATTAATAGATTTAAATGATTTTACTAGTGTACAAATAACTCTAATTAAACTCTTAGTAGGCAAATCAATGTTTCTCATTGGTTTACTCTATAGCCTAAGCATTCACAAAGAGTAATTACTAGCTAATAAAAATATTTTGAGCAGCTATTTTCTATAAAAAAATTCCAAAATGTAACATTACATTTGAAGACTTTTTAAAGAAAATTACACATTTTATAAATAAACTTTTTAAATAAAATATGTTATTTCCAGGTGTTCTGTGTCCATGGGAATCCTGCTAGGCAAAGCAACAAAAGAAATGTTGTTGGTGTACATTTAAGAGTCCAGTCCAGTCAATATTTGAAATAATTTAGGATGTCTAGTTACTTGTTTATTTACTGGCGTCTTAACATGCTCAATTTCCTGTGACACAATCTTTCCATCTTTTCTACTTGTATCCCAACAGCTAAAATGGGAACCGAGTAGTCAACAACATAGTTGGTTGAATTATGATAAAAGGTCACACTCTACATTCAATCCGATATCTTGTATGTATGCACTCTGGTATAGCATATCTCAGATGAATCAGCAGTGACATTAATATTCATGCTATTACTCCTGGCATGACAGCTACAGAAACATGTATGACTCACAAAATGTGGTCATTTCCAGGCAGTTTAACATTTTTTGAGGTGTGTAAAAGTGTCATGACCTAATTTAACCTGTGGAGGCTCACAGGTTTCTGTAATTGGACCGCTGTCATTTTGTAAATACTGAACAGTTGATCTGTATTCTTTGAGCTGTAGGTCAGGTGCTGCAATTACGTATTTTATAAACCACATTTTTTGAATAACACAAAGTACATCTTCAGAAACACAAATTCCCAACCCAATGTGACAAAGGCAGGAGGACAGATGGCTTATTTCAAAACCAGGTTACATTCCTAATCCTCTTCTTTTTGTCTACCACATTCACCCTAATCTGTTCAATGGCTTAAGAAATGCAAAATATTGTTATTTCTCGCTAACAAATCCAGGCCTGACAGTGCAACTAAACCAAAGCTTTTTGAAAAGATACATGAGCAAAAAAAAAAGAGAGAGAGAGAGAGAAACTTCAATAAAGCTTTCAGGAGACAGGTGGTAGGAGAAAGGGGAAAGTCCATTTATAAGGGCAATAGGGGGAAAAAAATTTTGTAAAGAAAAACCTTTCAAAACTAAAATGGGATAAAAAGAAGATGGATGAGAAGCCAGCCTTCATTTCAAATAAGCTGGGCACTAAGTCATCCATCTATTAAGCAGTGGTAAATATAATTCCATCTCCATTCTGTCACTGCTTCTGATGGAATGCTATTATTCCCGGGCGGAAAATATGGAAAAGTTTTTTAACAACTTCCTGCATTAAAAAGTCCCTTGTGACATACATCACAGCCTGACAACAATGAGCCTTTGGATTTAGTCAGAAGCAATGTCTTTTTCGGCCTAAGGGACACTGCACAGCAGCCGCTGCACTGCTTTCTAATAGAAATTCACAAATGTGATTATTTTTTGCCAGATTATAATTTTTTTGTTGGAGGGAAGACATAAGTATATTATCTAACTGTTCTGGATGACACAAGGAAAAGTATTTCTGTCACAGTGTCCATTATTGTTGGATACCATTTATAGACCCATCATGGACTATGAATTAATATTCTCAAGGATCTCTTTTCTACATGTGTACAATGTAAATATTTATAGGTGATATTAAATGAAAAACATTTTTGCTAAGCAGATGTATGAACTAAAGCACAGTAAAAATGTTAAGACATGTTTATCACAAACCCTACAAAAATGTTTATGTATTTATTAGCAAATGTGGACTAACATAATACAAAGTTAATGAAGAATCATTCTGTGCACTAGGTGTACATTTAAGAGTCCAGTCCAGTCAATATTTGAAATAATTTAGGATGTCTAGTTACTTGTTTATTTACTGGCGTCTTAACATGCTCAATTTCCTGTGACACAATCTTTCCATCTTTTCTACTTGTATCCCAACAGCTAAAATGGGAACCGAGTAGTCAACAACATAGTTGGTTGAATTATGATAAAAGGTCACACTCTACATTCAATACGATATCTTGTATGTATGCACTCTGGTATAGCATATCTCAGATGAATCAGCAGTGACATTAATATTCATGCTATTACTCCTGGCATGACAGCTACAGAAACATGTATGACTCACAAAATGTTGTCATTTCCAGGCAGTTTAAAATTTTTTGAGGTGTGTAAAAGTGTCATGACCTAATTTAACCTGTGGAGGCTCACAGGTTTCTGTAATTGGACCGCTGTCATTTTGTAAATACTGAACAGTTGATCTGTATTCTTTGAGCTGTAGGTCAGGTGCTGCAATTACGTATTTTATAAACCACATTTTTTGAATAACACAAAGTACATCTTCAGAAACACAAATTCCCAACCCAATGTGACAAAGGCAGGAGGACAGATGGCTTATTTCAAAACCAGGTTACATTCCTAATCCTCTTCTTTTTGTCTACCACATTCACCCTAATCTGTTCAATGGCTTAAGAAATGCAAAATATTGTTATTTCTCGCTAACAAATCCAGGCCTGACAGTGCAACTAAACCAAAGCTTTTTGAAAAGATACATGAGCAAAAAAAAAAGAGAGAGAGAGAGAGAAACTTCAATAAAGCTTTCAGGAGACAGGTGGTAGGAGAAAGGGGAAAGTCCATTTATAAGGGCAATAGGGGGAAAAAAATTTTGTAAAGAAAAACCTTTCAAAACTAAAATGGGATAAAAAGAAGATGGATGAGAAGCCAGCCTTCATTTCAAATAAGCTGGGCACTAAGTCATCCATCTATTAAGCAGTGGTAAATATAATTCCATCTCCATTCTGTCACTGCTTCTGATGGAATGCTATTATTCCCGGGCGGAAAATATGGAAAAGTTTTTTAACAACTTCCTGCATTAAAAAGTCCCTTGTGACATACATCACAGCCTGACAACAATGAGCCTTTGGATTTAGTCAGAAGCAATGTCTTTTTCGGCCTAAGGGACACTGCACAGCAGCCGCTGCACTGCTTTCTAATAGAAATTCACAAATGTGATTATTTTTTGCCAGATTATAATTTTTTTGTTGGAGGGAAGACATAAGTATATTCTCTAACTGTTCTGGATGACACAAGGAAAAGTATTTCTGTCACAGTGTCCATTATTGTTGGATACCATTTATAGACCCATCATGGACTATGAATTAATATTCTCAAGGATCTCTTTTCTACATGTGTACAATGTAAATATTTATAGGTGATATTAAATGAAAAACATTTTTGCTAAGCAGATGTATGAACTAAAGCACAGTAAAAATGTTAAGACATGTTTATCACAAACCCTACAAAAATGTTTATGTATTTATTAGCAAATGTGGACTAACATAATACAAAGTTAATGAAGAATCATTCTGTGCACTACTGAATAATACTGTTCATAAGTTTTTTGAGGTAAGTTTTTTTTTGTGAAAGAAATTGATCTTTTTATTTAGAAATGATGCATTAAATTGATCAAAAATTACCGTAAAGATATTTCTAATATTACAAAAGATTTCTATTTAAAACAAATTCTGTTCTTTTGAACTTTCTAGCCATCAAAAATACTTAAACACAAAGAGTCTGCCAACAGCCAGTGCTCCACACAGAGATCTGATGTCACCATCATTCAGTCCGTCTGGAATCACATGAAGAAACAGAAAAAAACTGAGAAAGACTAAATCCAGAAGAACGTCTAAGGTTACGTATGTAACCGTGGTTCCCTGAGTAGGGAACGAGACACTGCGTCCTCTAGGGGTCGCTATGGAGGAATGCCTCATCGTGACCCGTATCTGAAGCATACATTGAAAAAACACCAACAACACGTTGGCCGGCGACAGCCATGACGTCACTACCGGTGCGACTATAGTATAAATAGGTGCCGGGAGAACACATCATCCACTTCTTTGTCTGAAGCTTGAGTCCGAAGCATGGCAAGAAAACTAGAGGACACAGTGTCTCGTTCCCTACACAGGGAACCACGGTTACATACGTAACCTGAGACATTCCCTTTCAAGGGAACTTTGAACTGTCAAGAAAGAGCACGAGGCTGCCGCGCATAGCTCTTACCATACAGGATTTCAGAAAGAATGCAGGGTACTAGCGTGTGAACTTACCACAGTGTGGATTTTAGAAAGTGTACAAAGACTTACATGCACACTTACCATAACATGGATTTAAAAAAACGTTCTAAGGGGCCCTCGTGGTACTCTAAAAGAGCAACCCATAGATGGAAATGGTGCATCCCAAAACACTATGTTTGAGAAGTCATCAATTCGATCTAAGGTAAAATGCTGGAGTGGCTAGCAGTAAATCTCTAGCTGAGGGAGCACACACCCAGCTCTCAATCGAGAGGGGGCTCGACCTATAGCATGTAGCGGTTACTTAGCTGAGGGAGCAAACACCCAGCTCTCAATGAGAGGGGGCTCGACCTACAGCACGATTGTTAGAAATCAGAAGGGTAAGCATACTGCAAGCTAGCCAAAAAACTCAACTAGGAGAAAGGGCCTAGTTCGCCTGATGCTGCTGGTTCCAGGTGCTCTAGGAAAACAGAGAACTCAACTCTCACGTGAGAGAAGAACTCCGAATTCAGAAAGGAGTAGCGTGCTCATAGGCAACCATTTGATAAAAGGGGAGCACTGCTCAACACTACCACGAGAACAGCCCACGGAGCGAGGAATCCAACTCCTCAGAAGGGAGAGAATTCAAACGCTCGAAAGAAAGCACCATGCTCACAATAACCCTCAATGGTGAGGGGAGCGATGCTTCTTAAGTGTGTCGACAGAGACACACTAGTTGAATGGAGCCCAAGGTACCGAGGTCTAAGCCAACTCAGAGAAAGGGAACGAGGCTAATAACGCGTAACCCTTACCATACAGGATTTCAGAAAAGTGGGCAAAGCATGCCTGGAGCCTGGAGCACCACCATCGTGTGCAATGAAGCGACAGCCTGACCTGCTGCTGCTGTGTATGCCCTGCCATTCAAGCGAGATGTATCCTGAAGAGGCTTAGATGGCAAGGAGGGAGTCTTAAGGGAGGACGTCTCACCCATAGAGAGATAGCTTGCCAGCGTATCTCTATAGGGGCATCTTCTCATAGCCGTTTTCGCGCATCGCCTCGATGTTGGCATAACTCGTATGTTGGAATGCGTGAGGAAAACGGCCTCTTCCATTCCTTCTCGATCTCTGTATGGAAATCGGGAAGAAAGGAAGGCTCACCTGAGCTGGAGGGATATGGCCAGAAAGATAACATTCATCGAGATGACCTCACAACGTTACTTTCTTTGCCCGCTTCCACGGCAAGTCAAGCCTCGCCGTGGCGCAATCCATAACTTTCAAAAGCTCATCATACGCAGGGTAGGAGGATTGGGAAGGCTCAGCCTCAGCTTCTTTGCCCTCCTCAGACATTTCCTGCTCTTCCTGGGCTGAACTCAGCAGAGCACTGGCCCCTGGATCAGACGATGTTAATGAAATAACATCATCCTCCAGTGGCTCACTCTCGTCCACAGCCGACGATCGCGAGAGGGAAAACCCCTCTTTAAACGCATCGGCCAGATCCACCTGCGATCCCCACGAGCTCATTCTCCTACGTGCCTCAGCAGCGGCGGATCCTGAAACGCGGGAAGCAGATGGCTGCCCCTCTTTCCTCGAAAAGAGAGACAAACGAGAGCAGACCTTTTTCATTGGAAAACGCTCAAAGTGTACGCCGATTGCCCCCTAGGGGACATCGTGTGTGTGCTCTTCGTCCAGTGTGTGTCATCAGATGTTAAATAACGATGACACGGATGCACACATCCTCCAAATGCTTTGCTAGTGCTCGCCATAATGATATGAATAGAGATCGCTCTTACCACAGAAATGCACGCTTCAAACAAAACAGTCAGTGAAGACGAAGAAGAGGATGATGTGTTCTCCCGGCGCCTATTTATACTATAGTCGCACCGGTAGTGACATCATGGCTGTTGCCGGCCAACGTGTTGTTGGTGTTTTTTCAATGTATGCTTCAGACACGGGTCACGACGAGGCATTCCCCTATAGCGACCCCTAGAGGACGCAGTTTGAAGTTCCCTTGAAAGGGAACTGTAGCAACATCTCCAAGACACTTGAAGAAACCTTCCTACAAAGCTACAGTTTTATGAAAGTTTTAGGAACTTGTGTAGAAATGCTGTAAAGTTAGGATGTTTTCAAAAACAATGTCATAAATACATTCGATTTTATTTATCAGTTAACTTCTATTAAGTAAATCAAAAAAACATTTGGTGTGACCACCCTTTGTGTTTAAAACAGCTTTTGTCCTAGGTACACTTGTGCATAGTTTTTCAGGTAGCTTTGTAGGAAGGTTTCCTCAAGTGTCTTAGAGTCGTTGTCACAGTTCTGCTGGATTTAGTCTGTCTCAGTCTTTTCTGTTTTTACATGTGATTCCAGATGGACTGGATGATGATTAGATCAGATCTCTGTGTGGACCACTGGCTGTTGGCAGGCAAAATCTCACTGGATTATTATAATATACACTTAATGGCAAAAGGAATGTTTGGAAATGTAAACTGATATTTACCACTGACACACTACTATAACTTTTACAAATACAAAACTATTTCATGTTACTTCACTAAGTGACACAATAGCTTTGAACCAGACTTAAGAAAACTTTGAATCCCAAATGGAAGTCAGCAGCTTAAAAGGGGGATTTGTCTGGAAAAATCCATTTCCCTTTTGAATTCTTACTACTGAGTTGATGTCATCCATGGACAAAACTGGCCTAGAACACATCAGGAGAGACAGAGAGGAAGTGGAATGGAAATAACAGCACTTCAGAAAACAAGACCTATTCCTGGATACACTTGAGAGGGTATTATTTTGGACTACTTAAATGCAATCTGTGCTCCTCCACAACAAACTGGCAAGGCCTGTGATGAGGATGGCGACAGTGACAATAACGAGAGATGATAATTAAAGCCACACATCTTCCCCCACCCCTCCGAGAAATGTGTTAAAAGAATATCGGGCAGGAAGCCTGACAGCCGCTGAGCGAATGAGCATGAAAACACAATCTGTCATACAGAGAGCTGATGAGGGGATGATAAAGGTATGTGTACCACGGCAGGCTTCAGTCATACCATGTTATTTGCATAATAAGCAACAGTACAGTGCAGGATGTTTTTCAGGTTTTGAAGTTCTAAAAGAGTGAAGCAGAGAAAAGGGTGAGCCATTATATTATGTAATCAACTAAATTAACAGATTTTAAAGTGGCAGATCTTCTGCTGTGCATGCCGTGCAGCCTAAAGCTACTTCAAAATCTTCCAAAGGTAGAAACAACTTATGGCAAAATATACAGTAATAATTAGGCTACTGTCAGGTTATCCTTTAAAAAAATCAATATTTTTTATTCTATATGGTACAGTATATATATATATATATATATATATATATGTATGTATGTGTATACATATATATAGTGAAAATATATATACTTATGTAAATTAAAATAATTATGTTAGAATTATTTTTTATATGTAAAAATATTATTTTTTTATATTTGAAACTTTGAATGAACTTGAAATACATTTGTGCTAAATAAAAATGTGAAAAGCTGAAGAAAAGAAAAAAAGTGTAGAAAATCGAAGAACAGAAGCAAAGAAATCAGTGAAAAAATATCTGAAATAAGCTAAAATTGAACGAATGAAGGAAAAATGAATCACTAAAAGGAACACTACATGAGAGGGAGGACAGGAGTGCACATTTGCCTCAGTTCACTTGGCTGTAAAGCTGTAAAGCAATACAATGTGACATAAAAACCAACAATGTAGCGTTTCATAAAACTACAACACTTAGTGGAAAAAAGGAGCTTTTTACTGGCAAAGCTACAGTGATTTGAAAACAGCTGAGCTACTGTCACGCTAATGAAAATGTACTTCGCTACATTAGCATCGCTACTTTTAGTAAGTTACTCCCCAACACTGTGTGGGTGCCGTTTGATTTGCTGTGTGAAGCGTCTAGGACATATCTCAGAGCCAGAGAGCGGTGCTCGCAATGCAATAAAGGTTACTCCTTCCACGTATGTTTAATTTTAGATAGGTTCTCCTCTCTACAGTAAAACATGCAAGAAAACATCTCTGTCTGTCATTGCGATACATTTTTCCATGGTTTGTAGGAGGATATTTCCCATCTTCCTGCCTGCCCTTGTGTTGCCGTTAGGCTGAGGTCATGGAAAATACATCATGGAGTTTATGCAAGTGTTCAAAATAAGCATGGGGCAAAAAGAGGAGAACCTTACAGTAAGAGGACAGAGAGATGGAAGAAAGGGAGAGAGGGAGAGCAGGTTAAAAGTATGTGTGGAACTTCTGCATTCATTTTTCTTGTTGAAAGATGGTCTGACTTAGAATAATTGAACCATAACCTGTCAGGAAAATTGTTTTCAGTCCCAAAACTTTTTCTATGCCGACCACAACATAGTTGAATGAATGCGGGCCGATACTGTTTACATTCTCTTCCATTTCTAAGTGAGAAATTCTGCAGAGATTTTCCACAGCTCTAATTTTAAGCACCATATCTGTTATCTTACACGTGAAAGGGAATTGTGATAAAGTGATATACTGTGGCCTGGCTGCTATCCGTCTACTGTCAATCCCAAGTTGTATATGCTTAGTGTAAACAAATAAATAAAAAATATACTAAATTAGATTAAATTAAAAGCTAAATCAGACTGCACTTTTCACACTCATTTTGCATTTTTTTCCAATGTGTTAATTTAATAAAAATAACATTACATTTACATTTTTTTAACTGTCAGTTTTGCACTAAACATTTTTGAATATGCTTAGAATGCTCTATCCA
The DNA here is from genome assembly GCF_001515645.1 of Sinocyclocheilus grahami. Classification (NCBI taxonomy): domain Eukaryota; kingdom Metazoa; phylum Chordata; class Actinopteri; order Cypriniformes; family Cyprinidae; genus Sinocyclocheilus; species Sinocyclocheilus grahami. The sequence continues at coordinate 4,474,056 of NW_015505182.1, forward strand.
AATTATGTTTTATTTACTTATTTATTTTGGCTAAAAGAAACTCACCTTAATTTTTTCTAAAGCAAATGCAAAAATATTGAGATTATTGTCAAAATATCAAATTGTAAGTATATCACCCAGTCCTGCTAGATATTTTTAGATCAATTTTTAGCATAGGCCATTAAAAAAAACTGTCAAATTGTATAGGAACGCAAAGTGGTAAAAAAAAACTAATTTTGAGTGCTTAAGTGATGCTTTGTAAACAGACACATTTTCACTTTCCTCTAAACAATCTCCATCACTCAGTGTGTACAGTTTTCATCATGAATGAATAAACTAAACTAAGCAGGCAGAAGTAATGCTAAGAAATTCACCAAGATTCTTTAAGAACAAACTCGCCTTCAAGGGACACTGAGGGTTATTCTGACAGTGACAGGCTCTCTGTGAGCCAACTGCTGATTCATGTCACCAAACCAAAAAAAGCTAATTTTCCATATTTAATCAAATTTTCATGACCTGCCTTCAGAGGAAGAACATTCGTGCCAATATGGTGTCTTAAACAATGAATGCATTAATGCCATGCATAATCATAATCAGGTAAAGCTACATAACCCAATCTCTGTACTTCGCCATGAGCCACATACTTAATAGACTTCATTGTAAAACTATCATCAAGTGGTTTCAGAAAAAAGGCTGATCTCGAAATAAAAATTAGGAAAACACACATACAACACAAAGCCATGAGCATCAGCAGGCACAGAAACCTCTGGAAATAATTTGAATTAGTCATAGATGATCATAAGATAATAACTGGCCAAGAGGGGCTACCTAAAATGATTAATATTCCCAGCAGAGTTGGGAGCAGTGATTTAATGGTGCACTGCTGCTGACTCTATCTTTGCCTTGTGCAACGAGTCACATTAAATCAACTGACAGCATGTTTGTCTGGGCAGCTCTGAGCTGGCAGAGGACTGTGGCGACAGAAGGCCCTCTCCTCCTCGACTAGGGGGAAAAACACGCTCCAAAAACATAACAATAAACCCGGGAGCATCTTTCCTTCTCCTGCAGAATCAGGACATAGTTCTTGACCAATAAAAAGAGAGAAACCAAGTCTCAAAAAACGATTTTTGCCGCTTGTTAATTTAGTGAACTAAAATGAGCTAATGCAATGCGATTGCACATGACATGCAATCAATTTGAATTTGTAAACTGAGTGTTTATATAATCCATTCTCATTGGGACAACATAAATAATTTTTTTGGCCAACCGGATGTACAGAGCACAAATTCCGAATATGGGTTACCACGTCACGTCATTTTTTATTAAGTTATTTGAACATTATTTTTTTGAAAAAAAAAAGAACTCCCTTCATTCTTAACTCATCAGTTGAACGAGTCTTTGTTTCAGAGTGCTCATGTACAGCCCAAGGTTCACATGACCACTGAACGAGTCATCTAATCAGCCATGGGCAGAGGCAAGAAGTATCTTACTGAAGACCCTATCTAAGCTTTTGACTGTTAGATTAATTAGACTAAAGGTGCTGTAAGCATTTTTATGAAAGGCCACACTTAAAACATTCCTACTACCTGACATATATCACAGAAATTCATGGAAAATATCTGGGGTTCAGACCACCTTGTCAAGTATGTGATCATACCAATAAATGATCTGAGGCGGAGTGCCAGAAGAGGAGATGGGTGAGGAGAGCCTGTTCCCTGCCAGAAGTCCTAGAGCTGGAGCTCAAGCTCAAGCCGAGCATTGCAACGGTTATGGAAATGTAATTAGTCATCCAAATGAGCAGTTCTGGAAGTCCGAGACATGTCTTTACACAGATTAAGCAGATCTGACTTGTGGAAAGCTTCTACTTAGCTCATTCACTCCAAACCAGATGCTTTTTCATTCAGTTCAGATTCAAGCACTACACTTATCAAAGCCTTTATTGTGTAGCAACGGTCTGTTATTTGAGGAACTTAATCACCTCAAGCAATAAAGGTATCTCTTACACTCTTTTGATACAGCTAAGTAGTTTTGCATGCCACTTTAAATCTGAGGTGAAAATGCATGCTACTGCAATGACGTATTGATGATACAATGATATAAAGTAAATGTGACCATATCACTTCACTTCCTTGTTTCACAATTTTTCACATGGGTACAAAAATGTCTGGTAAAAGCCATGATTTAAGGAGTAATGGGAAATCTAGGAGGACCAGATTCTGAAATAAACTGCGCAAAATGGAAACATTAGAGTGAGCAAAGCTAGTGGGGAAATGAAAGAGTGAAAAGAAAGCAACAGGAGAGCTGCAAAGTAAAACGAGTCAGAAAAAAACTTACAGCAAACAGACACATCAATGGGTTTAACACGTTGTAAGGGAAATAAAGACAAATATTTAAAAGATAAAATCAATTGGCTGACTTGAAGACTTTGATGAATGTATCATTTTTGATTACACAGTTAGTAGAGCTCAACAGTAAGGTTTTTTTTTTTTACACATTTTGACATTATATATCACATTATATGTACGTATATATAATGTATTTGTATACATTTAACTGTAATATTTACATTAGAATTACGTTATAAATGTAATCTATTCTTTTCAAATTCTTTAAGATTTATTTAAAATTATTAAGAATATATCATTATTTATATTTGAACATTTTTCAATCAAATGTTAAGTTTTATTTACAAAGGAAATTTGTA
>NW_015505182.1:4476748-4497620 GCF_001515645.1 Sinocyclocheilus grahami
CTAATCAGCCATGGGCAGAGGCAAGAAGTATCTTACTGAAGACCCTATCTAAGCTTTTGACTGTTAGATTAATTAGACTAAAGGTGCTGTAAGCATTTTTATGAAAGGCCACACTTAAAACATTCCTACTACCTGACATATATCACAGAAATAGTCCTGAGATATCATAACCATCTTTGTGAAAGCCCTGAGCCCTGTAAACCAACTCAAGACATGAAAGGAAAAAATTTACAAATTAAAGACTTTTTTTAACCAATCAGAAAACTAGAAATTAAAATAGGCTTTGCCTGTGAATAAAACAAAATATTATTTGGGGTTGCCAAATTAATCGTGTAGTCCCTACTATATGGAATTTTCCAGCTACTATTGATGGAAATTCCCACCCCTCTAGAGACTTTGTCCCCTCCATGTACAATGTTTATGCGAGGTCTTACTCAAGCCAATATAAACATGCCTAACATACTATTTCTGTGTTCTTTGTCTGTTTCCCCCCTCTTTTTCCCCCATGCCTAAATGTAATTCTTTCTCTTTAGGATCATAGACAACACACTCATTCTTGTTATTCTGTGTATTGAGGAAAATGTCCAAGAATCCTCACTGTGCAAAGAAATGAGGACTGTAGCAAGATTGAGATTTAAAACTTGCTCAATAAAAACATTATATTCATTACTCAGCATGACAAAACCCTGAGAGGGCACAGGCGGTTTGCTCGTGTCTTTGACAGTCCCCCATAAGGATGAAACACTCAATGGTAATACCTCAATAACAGGAATCCAAGTTCAAACTAGTGTTTACAACTTATAGTGTATAAATTGAGTATTTTAGGACCAGTTTTTGCCCATTTGATCAGTCCAGTTGTAGATTTACTCATATATTAATCAAAAAGAAAGTGAGTGAAGATAGGGCTACTTTGGTGTGAACATACAAATTGACAAGAGACAGAAAAAGAAATTGAACGGTTTTAAATTAACCACCACCTCTGTGATATCTAAGTGTCCTCACAAGATACATCTAGCTTTTTTATCGATATCCTTAGTATCTAATCTAAAATACGATCTCTATGTTTTCAATATGGAATGCCATTTTTCATTTAGCTTATCTGAACCACCAAAACCACTCCTGTTTTCTTACCAGACCTTCCTTTTGCCAAGGAATCCAAACGGTTGATTCAATATAAATAATGAGTAAAGGACACTGGTTTGAAGTAGCACCATATAAAAACATCTACCACCAACAGTTGTCTCCAAATAGGATCCAGGGTCCAGAGTCGAGACCTGTCCATATATGGAGCTTCATCCGTAGGCATAGCCAGATCAGCATGGTGTAGGTTGCATACTTCAAAGCAATGCGTTTACCTCTGTTTACATTTATGCATGTCTTCCCATTAATCAGCTTAAAATAAGCACAAGCAAGGGAGCTTTTCCATTTCAAGATATTGGAGCAAATTCAGAGCTCAAATAGAAGCTGACACATTTAGACAATAGTAATATAGGAGGGACCCATGGAAAATATCTGGGGTTCAGACCACCTTGTCAAGTATGTGATCATACCAATAAATGATCTGAGGCGGAGTGCCAGAAGAGGAGATGGGTGAGGAGAACCTGTTCCCTGCCAGAAGTCCTAGAGCTGGAGCTCAAGCTCAAGCCGAGCATTGCAACAGTTATGGAAATGTAATTAGTCATCCAAATGAGCAGTTCTGGAAGTCCGAGACATGTCTTTACACAGATTAAGCAGATCTGACTTGTGGAAAGCTTCTACTTAGCTCATTCACTCCAAACCAGATGCTTTTTCATTCAGTTCAGATTCAAGCACTACACTTATCAAAGCCTTTATTGTGTAGCAACGGTCTGTTATTTGAGGAACTTAATCACCTCAAGCAATAAAGGTATCTCTTACACTCTTTTGATACAGCTAAGTAGTTTTGCATGCCACTTTAAATCTGAGGTGAAAATGCATGCTACTGCAATGACGTATTGATGATACAATGATATAAAGTAAATGTGACCATATCACTTCACTTCCTTGTTTCACAATTTTTCACATGGGTACAAAAATGTCTGGTAAAAGCCATGATTTAAGGAGTAATGGGAAATCTAGGAGGACCAGATTCTGAAATAAACTGCGCAGAATGGAAACATTAGAGTGAGCAAAGCTAGTGGGGAAATGAAAGAGTGAAAAGAAAGCAACAGGAGAGCTGCAAAGTAAAACGAGTCAGAAAAAAACTTACAGCAAACAGACACATCAATGGGTTTAACACGTTGTATGGGAAATAAAGACAAATATTTAAGAGATAAAATCAATTGGCTGACTTGAAGACTTTGATGAATGTATCATTTTTGATTACACAGTTAGTAGAGCTCAACAGTAAGGTTTTTTTTTTTACACATTTTGACATTATATATCACATTATATGTACGTATATATAATGTATTTGTATACATTTAAATTTAATATTTACATTAGAATTACATTATAAATGTAATCTATTCTTTTCAAATTCTTTAAGATTTATTTAAAATTATTAAGAATATATCATTATTTATATTTTAAAATTTTTCAATCAAATGTTAAGTTTTATTTACAAAGGAAATTTGTAATATCATCTGTAAATTCTAGAGTTATAAATATACAGAAAATTCCAAGGCAGCAAAAAATTATCATCAGCATAGGTGAGGTTTAAAAATTTGACAAGCAGAATTTACAACCATACGTCACAGAAAACAACCTGTTTAAGCTCACATGCAATAAAAGGCAATTACACCATTAAAAGATATATATATTAAAGATATAACACTGCTCTAATATGACAAGTAACCAGCCCAAAACTCTCACATCGGCAACGGGCAAGCCGGCCATCCTTATTGCTGAATCAGGGTTTTCTACTATACAAGATAATGCTGATTCCCCTTTGAATTGTGAATTAAGAATGCCATTGCTTGTACAGTTTCTCCTTTTGCACCACAATGCAACCGATTCTGACTGAATAGTTCAAAGAAAAAAAAATACACTTACGAAATCTCATCATTCTGGAACTCCAAGACTCCATGGGTGTCTTCAAAGTCCTCTCCTCCACCTTTTGCTGTGCCTTCAATGGTTTTATAAGGGATTACCACTACTCCACGGGCTCCAGAGGTACGTGCCACCTTCACCTCCATCATGCCAATGCTTTCACTGACATGAACCACTGGTTCCTCAAATGTGAAGATGCCAGCATGGTCATCGTCAAAGATAGTCACAATAGCTGTTGAAGGAAGGCCAAGACTAGCTAATGTGTCCACATGATTGGCCCCTGGGTTCCCATTGTCAGTTCCTTCAGAAATGACCTTGACGTTGCTAAGATGAACCAGGAAGTGCTCGTCTTCTTCAAAAATGTCATCGTCGATGATGTCCACTCTTATCTCCTTTTCGGTCTCACCTGGTTTGAAGACTATAACACCCTCGGTGAACTGGTAATCAGAGCCTGCGTTGGCAGTTCCGTCCTCAGTGCGGTACTCCACCGACACAGTGCTAGTTAAGTCACCGCCGCGTCGTACCACATTCAAAGCCATAGTCCCGCAGTTCTCAAGACACTGATATGTTCCGGGGTCAAAGAAGATCTTGGAGGAAATATCATTAACAGAGACTTCTGATCGAAGTTCATGGTTGCCTAGTGCTTTTCTGGCTTGGTCTGCAGCATGCTTTTTTAGTATGTTACCCGCACCAGTCATAAGTCTAGTGGCCTGGCAGCGATAGAACGCACGACTCTTCTGTTGCTGGCTGAGGACATGGTAGTTGGCGAGCTCTACCAGCTGCTCCATCTCTTTCTCTGGATGTTTCTGTTTCAGTTCCTTCAAAATCCTGACCATTTCTCTTCTGGCCACATCCTCATCCATGTCTTTATCTTCAGTATCCACCGTGCCATCTACAAATTCCTCGCCGTGAGAGTTAAGCATCCCACCGTCCATTTCAATATCTACCTTTGACTGGTGCTCTGGCTCACCTTCAGTCTCAATGATCATTCCCCTTTGTTTTCCAACTCTGTAACGTTTGTACACATACTTGTAGATTAAAAGTCTGCGGTCTGCAACCCAAGCAAATACGACACAAATCGGAAAGAAGAAGAGAGTAAGGAGTCCCTCCCAGACTTCCACGATACCTGGGGAAATCACTGCCAAGATCAGATAAAGCCACGTATATGCAAATATACTCCAAGTGGCGGTGACAAAGAACACCCGCAGGTGCTTGACCTTCCGATGCTCTCCTTCTGGTATCACAGAGACACAGAGACCGATGATGACAAACATATTAAAAGCTGCACTTCCAACAATGGTGTTTGGGCCCAGCTCGCCTGCGTCAAAGTTGTGCCCACACACTTCAACCACGGAGAGCATAATCTCTGGGGCTGAGGAACCCAGAGCCATGAGAGTAAGATTCGAGACAGTTTCGTTCCAAATACGAACAGTAGTGGTTGTGGTTTCCCCGTTAGGCTTCTTGATGGTGATCTCTTTCTCCTGGGATGTGATGACCTCAATGGAAGCCATAAAGCGGTCTGCAATGATGGATACCCCTAGGAACATGTAGACCATACCGACAAAGTACACAGTGGCTCTGGCCAGCTTATCCCCAAAGGAGGGGTTCACCGGCGTCCACATTGGCAAGATCACACCCTCTTTGCACTCAAAACTACCACCACATGTCTCGTGTGAAGAGTTTTCGTTAGGAGAAGTATCTACATCTAAGCTTGATTTGGAGCTGCCTGCAGAGGCCGGCATGAGCTCATAGAAGAAAACTAAGAGGAAGATGCTGATTAGAGCGAGAGAAAAATAGGATGAAGTCCCAGATTGGCCCATGTTCCCAATGAGGTATTTTGTTCCTGATCTCCCGTACCCTGTGAGGAAAGAAAAAGTGAGGTTAATTTTTATGAATGATACAACACTAAGACGGTTGATCAGAAATTATGCAACAGTTGCTTAAATTTGATTGGTCAATGAATTTTCTGAAAGAGCTAATTTTTAGCCTACAGTTTGCAGTGACAGCACTGGGAAGTTGTACCATTTGTATACAAGCTCGTCGGTGTTCAAGGCATTCTGGACCTGAGTATGTGAACGGTGCTGAGTGTAAACAGAGATTGCCTGGAGCGAGGATTGTTTTTTTGAAAGTCAGAGCATCAGTGTTTTACCTCACTCCACAGTCGCTCATAATGGGGAAAACACAGTGAGGAAATGGAAAACCTGGAGTGGAGTTAGCCAAGAGTGACTGCAGAAAGTGTTGAGTGGGGGAGGTCCACTCATATACACTTTTCCAGTCCCTTTTTTTTTAGACTATGAGCTGCTTGGTGATGCCAAAGCTTGATCTAACTATTTTCTTTGGTGGAGAAGAAACATACAAGCCAATTGGTCAATTTTGCCAGAAAAATAGTACTCAGTATACATACTATATAAAACTGTCTTATAAAGACAATAACGCATTTACAGTCGTGCTGTAGTACTAAATATCAACGCAGCTGTGATTACCTGCAGTATTGAGTACTCTTGCTTGTGTTTAATTGTTTAATTAAAATATAAGAGGTAGAGGAGTGTCTGTTTATGCATTAATTTATTTTAAAGTTGATAAGCTGGTTAAGATACTTGGATGAGTGACCGATGCTTTTTTAGGCAAGCAGATGTGATGTAACAGTACACCAGCATTAGCAAGACACACATTCACTTACTCAACATCTGTTTCGCATCAAACAGAAATGTAATGAATAAATACATTTAAAAATTAAAAGCATTTTTTTTATCATATGCAAATTAAACTATATCTCATAATCATCCTACTGGGGAGAAAAATCCAGCCTAAGATGGTGTGTTGGTTTTAGTAGGTCAGGATGGTGTGTTGGCTTGATCTGTGCTCTTTTCAGTTGGTCAGACTGGGAGACCAGCTTGCTGACCAGCTAAACCAGCTGAACACCAGTTTTGCCAGGATGTGTGACCATCTTAAACCAACACAGCATTTTGCTATATTTACATTTATTTCGTAAATAACAAAAATGATTACATAAATGAACAATAGATTTGTGCAGGCAGAGAAGTGTTTCTGAATAGAAACGAGCAAAATATTTGCTGAACTGCTTTTGAACTTAGACATTTGCCTCTCAAAAATGATTAATCTGTGTGCTAGATTAAATGAAAAAGAAAACGCATAACTATGAATTTAAACTCTCCCTTTTGACCCATAATACTATAATATAGCACATAAACACGGCCACTATTTACATTTAACTGCAGACAGCATGAAACATAGTAAAGCCCAAGTACATAAATTTACCTTTTAAAGAGAAATGCTGTGTTGATGTGAAAGCCGCCACATGTAGGCTAGATAAAGCTGTGGTACTGACGCTCTGAGATTCCGGTAAAAACTACCTCAGTCAAGCGGACCGTTTACCGGCAGCGCTCGTTTGCAAAGTAGCCTACCGCGACCGTTCACTCTCATCCTCCAGGAGCTGAACCATTCCAATAACTAGAGCTGTGCGTGAGACACGCGATTCATTCAGAGCGGCGGAGAGTTGTAGGCTACTTTTCCTAAGTGCTGCAAGCATATTTTCCGCTTTCCGTACGGATTCGCATGTCTGACCGGAGGAGGAGAGGCTGTGCTCGGACAGTGCGGTGGCTTCGTGCCAGACCCTCACTGAGAGCACACACAACTCAATACTCTAGCTATACAAGATAAGTGCCAGAAATTACATTGTCCATTAAAAAGCAACATTTGTCCCCCTTGATATGTGGGGATTTTCAGAGGCATGTTTAAGGCAAAATTCTTAACTGATTAACATTAATCCTGAATAATTAGACTGAGAATTAACTCAGAAAAACATTAAAAATAACGAAAGAAAAAAAGTTAAATAAAAACTGTATATATATTTGATATAATAGGCTAGTTTCACATTTCCTCAAGATCTGTGAAAATGTTCTGGGTGATTGTCGCAATGCAGGTCTTGTGGGTGGTCACTAAGGCCTTGCTAATGTGTTCTGGGTGGTTGTTAGGAGGTTGCTAAGGCGTTCTGGGTAGCTGCTAAGGGATTGTTGCAGTTTTGGCGATTATGCCCACAAAAAGTGGCCTTCTGTAATCAACCCCATAAGGTTTTCCATTTCCCGAGCACCGCCTCCAATGGAGTAGGCTACTGGTGCGTTCAAGTCATGTCGGACAGATCGTACTTACGAGTTGAACGCACATGAACGCCACCACAAAGTCGTTATTACAAGTGGGAGACTCGAAATTTTCTTTAAGCCCCGAGTTTCCGAGTTGGTGGCGTGTCAATGAGAAACATGGCGGAATCGATGGATGCAACGTCTGTAGTTGACGGTAAATTTTTGTTTAAATTGATAGTTTAGTTGTCCTATAAACTTAAATTGGTCATGTTCTTGTTACACAGCTAGTTAATGAAATCCAAGTAAAAAAAAAATGATATAATTTTTGCACCTATAGGTGAAAAATCTTTTGATTTGCCATGTTGCATGTTGCATTTATCTTACAGCTTTTTTAAATCTCTGTATTTTAGCATTTGTTGATGCTGAAAATCAGTTATACTGGGATCCTGGTCTAAAAAAAAAAATTAAAAACGCAAAACACACCTGATGCAAATTCTTTGCTCTTCATTTTCTATAAGCAGAGTTAACAGACCCTGTTGTATTTTCTTGTAATTTATTAAAAGAAGGTACACCGCCATCTTGTGCCAACTAAACTGACTTGAACGCACCTGACATCGTAATTACAACTTGTCAACTCGTAAGTAATTATGAACGTCCCAGGAGGACTTGAACGCAGCATACGTTTCACTTTCGGATAAAACCACGGTCACCATGATTTTGCCAAGTAAGACAGACACCTAATCCTGATCGTAAGCCTAAAACAGATATTTCCTGAAAAGTTATCCCTCAATTCTGATTAGTTCATTGGAATGTTGTTCCAGGATCAACAAGGATGTTGATCCAGGAACATGTTGTACTTGGTGAAATTACGGTCACCTAAAACCACAGTTCTCCACTTCCATGCGCTAGAGAAAACCCTCACGCCAATGTTCCAAAAGCCGTTTCACTCTGCAAGGAAAATTTTACAACTCTGGTTCCGTTCAAGAGAGAAAACGCCGATGCCTCGACTTTTCTCGCTCGAAGCAATTTCGCTCCTTGCTCCGCGTTGACTCCGCTTTGACTCTGACGCCATGAACACGTATGGCGCGATACAACAAACGTAAAACGTCAGCACTTTTGGAAAGCCGTTTGGCCATCACACAGTGTGTAAGTGTATTTCAAATATACAAACTTGTTTATTTCAGGCAACATTACTCATTGTCCTATAGTTTAACTTCATGTACCAAAATAAATATAGCCTAACTAAAACTAATAAAAAACAAAACTATACAACCAAAATTAAAATGTAAAATATAAAAACATACATGTACATGTTATACAATACTTTGTCATTCTTCCAACTGATCAATAGCTATATGCACAAATTAAATGGCCATACTATGACCGTTAGGTTGATGCATATTTATCATGATTATGCAGGATTTTCAGTGCTGTAATATTTATTTAGAGGATTTATATGCTGTAGTTAACATTCAAAATAAGTTTATCACTACAGAGCTGTGCCATTCAGCTCATATGTCTGTGTTTGTGTAATAGAACTGCAACTGCAGAAAAGACACTTTGGTGCCCTATCTTGAGTCATTGTTATGGCATGCCAGTTCACATTTGCCAGTGACGTGATCTCTGTCGTGAAGTGTCTCCCTGCGTTAGACCAATATAACCTGAAGGGCCTCTATTAATTTGAATCATGTTTCTTATTGTGTCTTGCCGATGGCTCGCTAGACGGAAACAATGCAGGCTCAAATAAGTGGAAATGCAAATTTATGCATGCATACAGTATGACTGTTTTGCATACTCACACACGATCTGTGTGTAATTGGTTTTGTGGCTTGACTTATGATTAAAAAATGGCTGAATGCACACATGCAAGAGATGAGAAGCTAAGAGAATATGTTTCAGTTGGATTAATACACAATGACTCTTGGAAATTGGACTTCTCCAATACTATGCATGTGTCACATGAATCAATTTTATATTAAAGCTACCTAAATAGAAAAAATTAATTACATGTTAAGATATAATTAAAATGATTATTCTGCATTTCACTCTGTTATTCAGCCTTAATCTCAAGATGTGTCCTTATGCAGAAGCAAACACAAAATGTCCGAATGCAGCTTTCCGTGAACTTTACGTCTTGAGGCTTTTGCTGTTGTGGGCAGCTTTCGCCTCACATAGCTCCACAGCTGTGAGTCATAGAGGGGAGGCCCTGAGACGGCGTGAGCTCACCGATTTATTATTCCCTCTTCAAGATGGCTATTTGTGCTTGCAGTTCCACAGACATGCTTGCCTCTCATGCCTGCCCTGGCTAACAAAATCTCTCCACCGTAAAACAAATAGATAAATAAGCAACAGCATGTTGTCACTTGCTCATGGGAAGTCAGTCGATGTACTGTAGTCATGTCATGGAACAGCTAGACTGTTCCGAACTCTTTCACCTCACTGACATGAAGTCAGAACCGGTATGTATGAGTTTTAGCAATTTTCTAGGTTGAAAGATTTGGTAGAACTTGCATCTGGGTAGGTTTTGGTAGAAATTTTTTGAATCTGTGCATCAGCTGGGATGATACTGCATCATGCTGTTTTTCCCTTTCTCACTCTCTTTGTTTGCTTTGGCTAAGCAGATTAATAGCCATCATATTCTGTTTCCTATAATGTTATATACAACTCACAGGCCCTTTAAAGCAAAGTCAGCTGAAATTAATTTCAAATCACACTGTAAAAACATTGCCACTGTAATAATAATATTACTTCCAAGCAGGGTCCGTTTTTTATTTATTTATTTATTCATTTTTATTTTTTTGCCATAAATGATGCCAGTAGCAAGTAAACTGAGAAAATTTATCAGCCATGAATGAATTTGTTTTGCATTAAATATTTCTTCCTTTTAACTGCTTTCTTAGGTTCAATAAGATCAAATCTGGTAAAAGTTGTTTAAATGTGTCCATATATATATTAAAATTATTATCATCCTTTTAGTTTTTCTCTTACCAGTCCTCCTCTTTGTTTTGGGAGATTAATGTGAGGACAGTGTTGCTACATGCAGTTCTGAATAAAGAAACTTCACTGTAGGCATCCCTCATAAACCTCTGATGGTAAATTTTCCACTGAACTAAAACTCACTAAAAACACATGATTAAAATTAGCGAGCATCAGATATCATTTTATAATTCAATTTAAACCATGCATTATATTTCAGTTCCAAATAAAGTTATGGGCCAGTTTGCGAATAACATTTTATCAACTTGCCAAAGTCAGTTTTTACTCTCATTTAGTGCTTGGCGAGTGTTAAGTTGGACTGTTTCCAAGTACTGTAATAAGCAACAATTATGCGGCATAATTTATTTTTTCCAAATTATTCCTTCATACAAAAAACCCCCCATCCCCTACCTTTTTGTTATTAAATCAGTTGTTGTTTTTTAATGACGTAGCATAATTTCACACAGTAGAACATTTCACACAGCAACAATCAAAATAAACCATGATTCCACTGCAACTAATGCCAAAACAGAAAAGCTTATTCATTAATGCAAATTATGTCACCTTAACAGTCATTAAGCCATCCAATAAGTTTTTCATGCAATAAAATAATGGTTTTAATGGAACTTTGCCTACCTAGAGATCCCTGAAGCAGCCAATCCTATGGACTCCCCTCCGTATTCCCTGTGGTGCTGTGAGAGACTGTCTAGGGAAAGGAGTGGTGGACGATAACCTGTCTAAATTTAACAGAAACAGGCATTGTTTCTGGCCTGGTGGGCCCAGTGAGTGCCTCTAAACATGGACAGCATAGTTGGGTTGTTGCTTATCGTTCTCTTCTCCCTCAGCCACTTCCATACAAGGCTGTGCTCGGAGCCTGTCACTTGCTAACCTGCCTGTGAAGCTCTCCTATCTGCCAGCTTCTTGTCATTAACAGACACGTGCAAGATAAAGGGGCTTCGCTGGCAGGTAGCTTTCTTCTCCCCTTGTGCGTGTGGTCAAACTGTATGTGTCTGTGAGTGAGTGTGTGTGTTTGTGAGAAAGGCAGGAATGCGCAGAGGACGTAAGAAGCACTCCTGGTGATTTTCCACAGTTCCTAGGACCCCAGTAAGAGGACGTGACATCTTCTGGTCCTGTGAGACATCCTGTAAGGTTTAGAGAAGTTGGCTTACATGTGGTTGGAATGAGACCAGATGAAGTTCCTAACAAAATTTCTTTATTGGCATCTATGGTTCCAAGAAGCACCTATAATAACATCAATGGGACATTTCCATTGCACAAAAGGTTCTTTATAGTAAAAGTTGCAACTTTTTATCTAATTCTTAGTGTATATCTCACAATTATATACAAAGTTCTGGCATGAAACTCTAGATGGCGCAGTCCGATAGGTCTAACTCAATCTGAGTTAGGCTGATTGGTTCTCTCTTGTATCAGTAGCCAATGAACTCGCTGCTCAACACTCAAAGATATGACTAGTGCTTGTAGTTGCAGCACGCTTCAGAAACCTTCCACCTTCCCCAGCTCCACCTGTATAGATCTGTTACATGGTGATTCATGTATGCTATATGGGGGTTATTCATATATGTTATATGTGCAGCAGCAATATTTCTTACATGCTCACAGCAGCATGTTGTGGATGTATTGGCAGTAGCAAGTCTGAGTACTTGCTCTGCCACAGCAGAAGCAGTGTAGCAGATCTATTCCGCCAAGACCAAACACATTAACATTGTCATGTACATTACCATGCCAATCCCTCTGAGAGCTGTCATGACAGAAATGTATACATTCAACATGCTATCATATAGGTTTAGTTGCATGTGATATAACACCTTTGGCCGCTTTAGACGTATTGCATTTTGACATCTGTCTAACTGGGCTCTATGAGAAGGGCAAATAAAAGCACATGGACTCGCAAGCACATGAATCATGACCATGTTTGGCTAAAATGCAACATCCTATAAACATCAAAGTAGCAATGCCTACATTTCAGTATGTGACAAATTTACTGAAATAGCATCATCTATTTGACATCATCTATTCTCTGCTTATGAATTTGTTAAGGGCTTTTGGCAGTATCTTCAATGCTAGTCCTGCCCTTTATCACAATCAAGTGTTAAAATGCACTTAGGCAAGTAGTTTGTTGCTAATTTTATCACACCATCAGTCTGTACAGGGAACGTATTGTGATAGGATCCAGCAAAAGGGCAATTCCCAAATAATGTTGATAACTTCATTTTTCTCTCATTAAAAGTGAGGTATTTATGTACATTTTGATATTATGACAAGGCAATTAGACTTTTATTCATTTTTATTTTTAATTTTATGCAGTGACAAATTCTCATAAAAAATATATCACTAATCAAACTATTAAATCAATACATTACAGCATTAATTTGGTTTTTAGTTGTCTTTCACATTAAAATGAATCAATATAATATCAGTGACTTGTTTAAATAATCCAAATGAAAGGTAAAGTAACTATTTTAACATGGTTTAATTGTTCAAATAATTTTATGCAAATTTAAGCATCCTTCTCTTACCTTGGAAGAACTTTTGTATTTACCACATTGTGAACTTTCAAAATACAAGTTTGTAGCTTTAATAAAAATCAGTAACAAAAATAAATAAAAATAATTTTAAAAATCAATAATTTTGCTTATATTAATAATTTTTTTAATTATTATTTATCTATTTATTTTTGCTAAATTGCAAAACTTTAAACTAAGGCTTAACCCTGGATAACAAACGGAATAATAACTGGTAAATAACTGTGAATATAATTGAAATGAAGGGGGTTGGCACTTGCCAATGGATTTCAATCTATTTGATATCATTTTTAAATAAACTTTTACATGGAGACTGATAATCAAGAGACATGTTTTAATAATGACCCCAAAATAGGCCTTATGCCTGTCAACAAAGAAAAGCATTACAAATGAACTGCATGTGCCAGCGATAAGGCTGAAGTTATCAAAGCTCATATTACGTACTACAAACAATGAGAAGACAACTTGTAAGTATAGTCTTTCCTATCATATCTCCTCGATCATCTTTCCGTAATGTTGATGCCACATATGTGTTGCCAGCATATGGCACATTCCTACGTCTTTGGTGTTTTTCTGTTTGACTAGTCATGATTTATCCATAGATCTAGTCATCTGAGATGTATGACTGTTTTCCAGAAACGTTGCCCAGTCAATGGTCCATTTCAAACAGCCTGAAGATACCCAGTGCTGATTCATGATGCCCAGTCCTGCTATGCCATAACCCACATAGTTTCATGTATAAGAACATATGAAGTGACTAACTTGCAAAGTGTGTAGAGACCATAGACCTTAATCTGTGATTAACTTAGCTGTCAGCGCCCTTAAAAATTTTAATTTTAAGAACCTTCTTCATATTTGCTGAAAAAAGCTGTTATGAATCATCCTCTTATGAATCATTAAATAACTCTGAAGTTTGTTAGATTAATTATCCTTCCAGTGTGGCTGACGCGGTCATCGCCAGCATAGGACGGCAATATGCGTACAGCACACAGCTGTCACAAACATGCGCTCCATTTCTTTAACTCTCATCCGAATGTTTTTCATTCCAGTTGAAGTGTCCTTATATGATGTTTTTGTTACATAAGTGAACTTCCATCCTGAAACTCATAGTGACGCTTGGATAAGGAAAAATACAACTGCAGTAGCTCTGAAATTTCATTACATATGAGCCAAATCTTATGATTTTGACAACTGGTATAGAAGTTTGATCTAGTTTTGACAAATATGGGACCATTTTTTTCCCTTTTGCCTCCGAGATGTATGTTTTCTGCTCTCTTGCCGCCTGTGGAGGGGCCTAGATCTTCAAAAGGGGGAAAAATTGGTTGATAGCTTATAACAGGAAAATATAATGTGATATTTCTAAAAAGCTTGTCTAATGTTAGAAAATGGGTCACTTAAATATGAAAATCTCTTTTATGTCACTCTTACTTCACAGAAGATGATAGTAGAAGATTTCAGAACTTCACCGGCAGTCGAAAATGACAGAAACTGCAGCTGTACATTTGGCTTGTGGAAGATTAATTATCTGAGATGAACTCTTAGGAGCAGCAAGAGTTTCTGTGACTGAGAGGATTTGTAGGAAGACAACCAGAGTAGAGTTGTAGATACATTTTGTAAGTAGAATATTTGCATAATTTCATGAACATAAAACAGTCTAAATTTATTTTGGAAATGTTCTGTTATGACCACTGATCGATCGATCGATCTATCAATCTATCTATCTATCTATCTATCTATCTATCTATCTATCTATCTATCTATCTATCTATCTATCTACCTGTCTATCTATCTGTCTGTCTATCTGTCTGTCTGTCTCTGTCTATGTCAACTATCATATACAGTATATATGATCACACTTTATATTAGGTGGACTTAACTACTATGTACTACTAAGAGAATTCTCTTCTGCTCACCAAGCCTGCGTTTATTTGATCCAAAATACAGCAATAAGAAATATTTTTACTATTTAAAATAACTGCTTTCTATTTGAATATATTGTAAAATGTAATTTATTCATGTGATCAAAGCTAGATTTTCAGCTTCATTACCCCAGTCTTCAGTGTCACATGATCCTGCAGAAATCATTCTAATATGCTGATGTGCTGTTCAAGAAACATTTTCATTTGTTTACCAATCAGAGAATCTTAACAGGTAAAAACTATACATTATTGTTCAAAAGATTGGGGTCAGTAAGCCTTTTATTCAGAGAAGATGCAAAGAATTTCATATATTTAACTGCTGTTCTCTTGAACTCCATAAAAATATTAAGCTGCACCACTGTTTTCAACATTGATAATAATAAGAATATATTTCTTGAGCAGCAAATCAGCAAATCAAATCATTAGAATGATTTCTGAAGGATCATGTGGCACTGAAGACTTTGCCAGCCCATCACAGGTATAAATTACATTTTAAAATAGAAAACTATTCATTTGATATTACTACTGATCAAATAATGCAGCATTTGTGAGCATTAAAGTGTACAGTGGTTTGGTTTCAGAGCCATTGTATCTTTGTATTTCTTTGTACTTTTATATACTGTATGTATAAAACAAATCCTAACCCAGCATTTTGTTTACATCTCCTAAAGGTAGTCTTCTTCCAAAAGATATAATTAAAAAGGCCTGCACTGCCGCTTTAGATTATTATGTTTTTATAATAAAACAGGAATGATTCTTGTAGAAATAGAATGGCCCCCTTAGGCCAGAAAACACATGATCTCCTTGTACTAATACAGAGGTGAGTCAGAGACCGTTTTCTACCTCTTGTTTTCCTTTGTCTGAATACACTTCAACCCAAGAGAACAGCTGCTCTAAAAAGAACTCAAAACTGAGTTCTCTCATAACATCTGACGCACATTAATACTTCTGCCAATAGCAGTGAATGTGAATTCTGAAGTCCAGCATACCTGTAAAAGAAAAAAATACTTAATTTCATTTTAATCATTTAACTTTAGTCATTATGAAAATCAACACTACATTTTTTACTAAAGTGTTGATGTTCTGTACAATGTAATGAACAATGTTCTTCAGATTAAAATATTCCCACTATCTATACCAGCCAGAATATGCCCACATGCCTGATTTAAGCTAGGGACACATCTTGAGTTCTTGTTGAAGTCCCACTATAGATCAACTATTTTTAACCACGGTTTGAAAACGTCAAGGGCTGGGTGACTGAGGATCAGCCTCTGAGGTATCAATGAGATTACAGGGACACTCACACCTTCTCTCGGTTCATCTACTTTCTCAGCCATATGATCTTGTGCAGTGTGGTGTCAACATCACTGAATAAGAACTGAAAGTGATGAGAGAACATCAATTTAGTAAGTGAAGCTCTTCATCATTCCATAAACACCATGAAGATCTATGGATGCAGTGGCTGAGAAGGTAAAGAGATGGAAGGAGAGAGAAAGTTTCACTCAGAAAGGCTTACATTCTTGGCTGTGGCTGTAACAGGCAGTTATGCACAGCACACTCTAGTGATTTTGTGGTCTGTTGGTTGTTTTGTGAATAGCGAGCTGTGGTGTTGTGTAAATACGTATTTTAGTAGTAGTATTAAGACAAAAGAATAAAACACAAAAGAATTGTTTCATAAATTTAAGGACCAATAGAGCGGTTAAATATCACCAGGACTCAAAATATTATTATTATTATTAAAATAATAATAAAATGTGGTTTACAATGCAAGAACATGTTGCAAGGTCAACAAGAAACCTACTGTATTTATATACAGTATATATTTACTAACATGTTGTTACAAACCCATATTTCTTTTCATACAGTGAAAGTAAACAGTAACTGAATCTTTCATTCTAACTAACATTGCAGCATTTTCCTTCATGGACGAATGAAAGTCGCATGGGTTTGGTTGGAACAACATGAGGGCATGAGGGTGAATTTTCTTTTGTGTGTGTGTGTGTGTGTGTGTGTGTGTGTGTGTGTGTGTGTGTGTGAAATAGCCCTTTAAGCCACTTAAAATTTATAAAATATAAGCTTATTATTTAAAACAAGCAAAAAAAAAAAAGTTTATTTGTACGCTTGTGCTTTCATAAAGAAGATGACACTTACATTTTTATTATATAACGCAATGGCATTCATACATTTTTAGGTTTGACTTTAGGGGCCTCCATATATATAGAAGTAATCATCTTATAGTATAATGCATCTGGATTCTTGGAGTAATTCCCCACCTGTCCAGCACTCATGAATTAAATATTTGATACAGTTCCCAGACATCACCTTACAGCACCTTATAGTTCCCTGTCCAAGACATGTGTGAACTCACATTCTCTTGTGTGTGTCCTACCCTAACCCATACTTCAATCCAAACATTTTAAGAACAGGTTAAACCAGATCTAGAAAAGCAAGAAAGAGTTAAAAGTCAAAACAGAAACACTGCCTCTTTAAGACATGCTTTAAGGCACAGAAAGACACACCAAAATAAACAGACTACAACAAACATGAAAACAAACTTAATACTAATCCAAATGCATGAAATGAATGTCATCATGATAAAGATTACTCTGAAAGCATCCAGCCACAACACCTCTATGGTGACAACTTTATGTTGATTTTTTGTAATAAAAATAAAATGTAAATATCTAGTTTTATGGTACTGTAATGATCCACCCGCCAGCCCAAAAAGCGGAATCCAGCGGCCTGGTCGAAGGTTTAATGCATATTCTGTCTTTTACTTGCGCTTCTGAATATAAATTCAGAATTAAATTTTTGTTTCAATTTTAGTCTAGCTCCGTGTTCAATCTGACTCCAATTTCACGTGATCAGTTTTTAATTAGAAATATTGCTTTGAAATATTGCCTAACTTTAATGATCACAAATATTAATTTAGATATTTGATAATTCCGGACTCAATACTTTCAATTATCCGTTCACTGGGGACATAATGTCTCTTTTAAGTCTCACGCTGGCCTTAGTGGATCTTACGATCACAAACTCGCCAGTCTGATGTTAGTCAGAGGGTGTAGGTAGACTAATACCTATTTTGCCTGCCGCCTACTGTTGGACACACTTCATACTACTGGCTTTCTGGCTACAGAATCGCCATGACTGATTTGCAACTTTCCCTTAAATACTACCAGAACAAAGACAAAGAAATCTTTAAATCAGTTGTAAAAACATAAAATACCTTTTGTTTGTTAGTTTCTGTGATCCAGGGTCACACCCGGCTGGAAACATTCTCACAGACCCCTAAAGGGGGACACACCCCCTCCTCAACACAACACAATTCTACAAAAGTTTTAAATCTTTCTCACAATATAAATGACTACTTTGAAATTTTTGGTAACACTTTACTTGAAGGGGTGTGCATAAGACTGACATGACACCTTCATAATCATGACATGACACATGTCATGAATATGAAGGAGGTTTTATGCATGTTTATGACAACTGTCATTAAGTGTCATTCGCTCAGTTATGTCATTTTTAATGCAAATATGACATTATTTGACCTAACCCTAACCTAACCTTACCCCTACCCTTACCCCTAACCATAGCCCATACCAAATACATCTCAAACAATGTCATCTTTGCATTAAAAATTACATAACTGAGCGAATGACACTTAATGACAGTTGTCATAAACATGCATAAAAACCCTTCATATTCATGGCATGTGTCATGTCTTGATTATGTAGGTGTCATGTCATGATTATGAAGGTGTCATGTCAGTCTTATGCACACCCCTTCAAGTAAAGTGTAACCGAGTTAATTTCATAAGGAAATAAATTCACTCCTTTCAGTACATTTATGCCGAATGTTGTAAAAAGCAAGTAATTCATTCTAGAAGATCTTACCATCCTTATAATCAAACATAAAGGGTGATTTGCTGGTTTATAATAAAGCTCTAGGGACATTTATGTATTATGAAATTATACTCCACAGATTGTTTATTTTTCCTTTATTAGTTAAGACATAATTATAATAAAGAATAGCTTACAAAATAAATTTTAGCAAAAGCTTGTTTTAAAAAATACAATTTAGGAGAACATGAAAAGACTGGAATGTCAATCTATCACATAAATTATTATTGATGCACTAAATGTTAAATGCCATTTGTTTGAGTAAACGTCATAACATCGCTTAAAGATGCAGTTCAACAATTATATGTGATGTCAGATGAGTAATGCAGGTTAAGGGCAGACGTTTTAGAAGGATTTCCATCTGATGGCTGAGAAAATTGTGTGGATGACATACAGTAAAGTGGTGAAAAAGGAAAACACCTGAAATTAAAGAGACATAAATAGTCACTATACACTTCAACAAGTAA
The DNA here is from genome assembly GCF_001515645.1 of Sinocyclocheilus grahami. Lineage (NCBI taxonomy): Eukaryota > Metazoa > Chordata > Actinopteri > Cypriniformes > Cyprinidae > Sinocyclocheilus > Sinocyclocheilus grahami. The sequence goes on from NW_015505182.1 coordinate 4,495,668, forward strand.
AATGTGCAGCTGCTATATTAAAATGTTGGGCCTATGTATTGTAGTCATGTTATCTGTTAATAAAACAATTATTTTATTTGTTACCACATAAATCACATTTAGGCTTCCTCAAAAGACATGTTTAATAATTCACATATTCAAGATTATTCAGAATCTCCAGTTTATCAAAAGTAAAGCTAAAGGCCTTTTTGTTTACAGACTTCACTAATATCTTCTTATGGCATTTGCGTTTAACAGGTAAACCAGTGCTTTATAGACTTGGAATGATTTTTGATTTTTAACTATAGTGACTTACCACGGCAGCTACGTCCAGCTTGTAAATAAGTGTGTCTCTGCCAACTGTTACATCCCAAAAAATGGTTATGTAAGCCAGAAGCACGGAGGCACTGAGATAGAGGAGTGCTGCAAATCCATGGTATGCGACATCCTGCGGAGAGATAATTAAGATATATAAGAAAATGTGTTTTGTGTCTTCATGGGGAGAGAAAGAAAAGCAGTTGGAGTACAAAGAGAAAGTGGAAAGGAATTAGACAAAGAGAGAGATTATGAACTTACCGCACTTGCCCAAGAGCTTCTGTTATGATGAGACCCACAGGCAAAGATCAGCAACCAGAGGAATGTCATGACGAAACAGAAAATTGCCACAGAGATAACGTATGCCTGGGGGTTGTAAGGTAAGAGGTACGTAGATGCTACCAGGCTCAATACCAGACCGCCAAAGACCTGAGAGATTAGCAAAATGAAAGAAAGGAAGTTTCACTTACAGAAACCCTCTTTATTCCTGGAGTTACAGAGCTTGCAGATAGTTGTACAAAAAAATACTACAGAACTCTTCTTCCCCTATAAACATCAAACTCAAAACATTGGATATAAGAGAAAACAATGACATTAAAGCATAAAATAGATTTTAAAAAATGAAATTTTCTGATATTTACCAGTGATATTTTCCTGGTGAAAACTTCTGACAATGTGTGTACTTATATATAATGTGTGTATATATATATATATATATATATATATATATATATATATATATATATATATATATACAGTACAGTACAGTATGTATTTACTTAAGTTATGAATCAAATCACTTTAAGTAGGCTGGAATTAACAATATAATCTTTGGATTAACACACTTCAACATTTTATGGGTCTTAATTGCATTTTTTTAAATGTTTTTTTAACTAATTTTTACCAATTAAATAGGTACCACTTAGATTTATTAACAAATACTGTATGTTTGTATTTGAACTTACAATAAATAAATTACATAAAAGTTTTTTTGTTTCATAATGTTTCAAGGTGACTTTAATGAAAACATAACATCAATAAAGTCAATAAAAAAAGTCAATCAATAAAAATCAATTAATTAAAATCAACTCACAAGCTCTGGAAGGTAGAGGATGTCGGGTATGGTGCAGAATATTGCCCCTCCACGGGGCAGGTAGCCCATTTGTCCTGTATTGGTCGCCATGTGTGCACACCTGAGTGTCCTCTCTGCACAGCTAGAATGAATGTGCAGAAGTGCTGAGGATGTGCTTTATTAAAGAGGCTGACAGAGTGCTGGACAGACCTGTTCATCTTGATGCACTCCATGAAGACCCACCCTGTGTGCTCACTCCATCTGAGGGCTGCTCTTTTATTTACTTGCTGGACTTTGTGTGTCAAAGTCAACACTTGTTTACAAATCATTACAGTGTCCGATGCTCATTAATTTTTGACAGTGTTGTTGGTTGTTGTCTTTAAAACGGCCATGACAACTTACTTTATTTTCTTATAATAGAACAACATAGCCTACTGTATACATCAACATCTTATATTCTAATCCTAAATGGATTTCTCTCTCCAAGGTAACATATGTGATAAATATACTGTATGTAAATGCAAAATATGGAGAAAATAAACTGAGCAGAAGACGAGTTTAAAACAGTAGATTTGTAAAAAAAAAAA